>NC_141157.1:128406723-128709754 GCF_053477565.2 Lygodium microphyllum
GAGGTAATGGGAGAGGATATATTCAAAGACCAATGGTGACTTATTTTTCTTGTGGAGAGTTAGGTCATGTGAGTACAAATTGTCCTTATCCGCTTAGAGCAAGAGGGGATATGTATCCTTTACCTCAAAATTTGCCTAACAGACAAAATGATTTTGGGATATAGATAAAAAATGATTGCACAAATCAAGATCCTAAGTTGACTAAAGAAGAGAAAGGGAAAAGTGTCATAAATTGTATTCTTTTAGAAAATCAAAATCAAGAAAATAAAATTGTTGATGTAATGCCTGTAATTAAAAGAAGGAGAGATGTTGAGAGAGATGAACCTAAAACTAGTAAGGCTGGTGAGGAAAGAGGAAGAAAAACAAAAAGATAAGAGAAAAGAGAGAAGAGAGAAGAAAATAAATTGAAAGCGCCTAGAAAACATTATCATGCTGCTGATATTCCTTTGGGGAAAGGAGAGAGTGATTATGACCTTAAAAGGGATATGATGGGTAAGAAAGCTGATATATCTTTTGCCCAGTTGATGGAGTTGTGCCCTAAAATGAGAGGACAGTGGAAAAAATTAGTGATTCCAAAGTATAAGGATAAAAAGAAAGGAATAGTGAGAGTTTTGAGTTTAGAAGAGTTGCTTGATATTTGTCCTATTGTTGATGCTTGGCATGAGAATTAAAACATAGGTGAAGCATATATTGATGGAGGAGCGCAAATCAGTGTGATTACTCAGGCTTGTGTTGAGCAATTTTTGGACTTTGATTATTGAAGGATCTGAGTTTTGAATCAAGCTTGCTAATCATGCTAAAGTGAGGTGCTTAGGGTATCATTCAAAATTTGGAAGTGAGGTTTATGGTGTGTTTGTGAAAATTGATTTTTATGTTATGCCAACAAGGTTGGGAGCTTTTCCACTTATATTTGGTAGACCTTGGCTTAGGAAATCAAGAGCAACTCAAGATTGGGGAAAAGGTATCATAACAATTTATGACCGTAGGGGAGTAGCAAAGAAATTTGATATGTCTTCGAGAAAGGAACTAGTGAGAATGAGGATGATAATGAAAAAGATGATGAGGAAGAGAGTAATAGTTCTTCTAAGGAAGAGGATTGTGAGGAGGAGAGTTCAGAAAGTAATTCTAGCAGAGAGATGTCATCTATTGCAGCTGATTTAGTTAATCTTGAGAGAGAGGAAGAGAGAATTGAGGAGGACTTTTTGAGTTTGTTAGAAAACCATGAGGGGGAGAGTTTAAAATATGTAACATTGACTGATGAACTTGAGGGTTCGAATTTGTTGCTTGGTGAGTTTGTTCAGATTCGGTGTGAGTTTGCTAATAAAAAGAGCTTTGAGGTTATGGGTTCTTACTCATGTTGTGATTTTGGTATTGATGTTGTTGACTCTGGTGAGTCTTGTGAGTTGGTTATTAGTGGTTTGAGTAGCCCTGGAGAGGCTTTTGTTTGTGGTGTTGCGCTGATGTTGTTTTGAGTAGACCTAACCTCTTACTTCTTGACAATTATGTGGATGGTTGCTTTGTTGATTTAGGTAGCAATGTTGAAGATAAAACTTCATCTAATAGTCTTGCGATTTCTTTGAGTTCTCCTGAAGGTTTTGATGATGTTTGTGATGATTCTGATTCGGGTTATGAGAACCCTGAAAGTGATGTTGATGAGGATGTGAGAGAGAATTTGAGTAAGGATTTGGAGAGGATTGAAAATTTGAGGGAAGAGTGATCTAACACTAAGGGTAAAGAGTGTGAAAAAGATTGTGAGGTTACAACTGAAGAGGATTGGACAATTGGGTGTTTGGATGAGGACAATGAACTTAATGTGTTGCCTAAGGTTTCTATATGTGATTTTGTGAAATGTGTCTTGAGTTTGTTTGTGAAAATGATATGGAAAAGGTTGATTGTTGTGTTGTAGAGTTGAAGAGTTGGAGTCTAGTGTTTTTGAGGATATGAGTTGTTTGGATGGATATCATGAAGACGTTTCTTGTTTTGATGAGTTTCAATTTGATGGGAATAATGGTGTGTTTGGATGTTTTGTGGTGCTGGAAGATATTTGTTTAGTTTTTTTTTGCAATGGATTTTGGCAACATAGAATGGGTTATAACCTCATTTTCAATCCCGAGATTTATCATGGTTTCCTCTTGGGAAGATGGGAGGGGTAAGTGGATTGTTGTGGCTGATGAGATGAGTTTTTTTTTAGAACTTTGGATTTGAAAATTTTGAGGATTTTAAAAAGAATTTTATGGATGACTTTTTTGTGTTCATTGAGGAGTTGTTTGAGAATGATGTACCATCAATTTTTCTAATTTTTGAGTTTGAAGAACTCAGAGATGGAGTGTTGGATTCAATTTTTGAATGGCTTGTAATCGTTTTATGAAAGAAACTACTACACATGAATGTTTGCAGAGACTAGGGAGAGGGCTAAATATGTCGAGCATTTTTTTGAAAACTAAAAACCCTTAATGAAACTATAGTTAGGTTTGGTTTTTGTTAGCTTAGATGTTTACATGACTATTTGCTTTGTTGTTTTATAGTTGGATTTTCTATGTTTGTTTAGCTTAAGGATTTGTTTTTGTTATTTTGTCAAATTTTTGAGTGTGGGAACTTGATAGCTTGGGTTGAGTTTGATATTTTTTTGGATAGGTTGGAACTAGAGTTTGCCATTAGCTATTGAAGATTATGGAGTAGGTTTGTTTTCTTGCCGAGACTCTTGCACATCACGGGGATTATGGGTTCATGAGCACTTCACGTTGCACTTGTCTAGTATACTACACTCGGGGATCGTCTCCTAATCTTTTCAAATACTTTCATGCCACGGGTTGGGTTTATGCACGTTTTGCACCATTGTTGAAGAGCACTTGCATAGCATAAGGCCCACTGCAGCTATATGCAATGAAACTTAGATGCACGTGTACTTCAGGGAGCACTTGTCATTGAACACGCATTGTTTCTTGCACACACGATATTTGGGATATTCATCACCAAGTTACACCTTTCTTTTCTTTCTAGGTACAAAAAAAGGCCCCAACCACTAGCTCTAGAGACCCCATCATCCATGCAATACATTCCCCATCTTATGTGACATACCACCATGGAGGATTGCCTCTTATTTTCTTGGAAACCAATCGAACACATGGATGGAAATACAATATTAATTCCCCCTGTACTTGTGCCATCTACAATTGTGATGTTGACAACCCCCACCATCTCAAACGTCCTTCAAGACACTTCCTTTTCACATGCAAACTATATTCATTCTGCTTATAAATCCCCACTGGTTAATTCCTCCCCCTCCTACTACATGAATTCCAGTGCCTCCTTCTATTTACCATAATAAACTAAGACATGTTGATGTGACAACTCGTTTCTCATTCAATTTTGAGTAGTTTATATATATATATATATATATATATATATATATATATATATATATATATATATATATATATATATATATATATATTTGACAACATGTTTTTCTAGCCATAGCTTTATGGTTTTAAATTTTTAATGCACGTTGCATTCTAGCATCATATATAAGACTGTATCAATCTAAACCCTACATCTACTTCTCTATAATTTTTATTTTGTTATTATTGTTATTTCAAATATGTTATCATACTACAAACATTGTGATTATGCACATGTTTTTGTATTTCTTGAATCAAATCACATAGTACACTCCCTACGTGATTTGTCACCTTCCTCTCTTGTTGTAATAGATCGTTCGCCAATATCACATAATTATTTCTTTGATTTTTTTCTTCTTCTTTATTATTATGTTTTTCAATATATCAACATATATCAAGCTTATGCGAAGATGATCCCTTCCTTTCTTACTATTGTTGCACTATTGCCAATCTCTCTCACTTCTCCTACATTTCCCAATCTTAATGGCTCATCCACCTCACCACCATCCTACTCCTCCCTTGTCGTGGTCACACCACCCAAGACACCAAGCCTTCCTATTATAATATTCTTTGCTAAATTTTGCCACCTCTAGCCTCAAGCCTTTATAAGTGGTCCCACCTCTTTATTCTCGTGCCCCTCTAAAAAGAGGGCATTTCCATCACCTACCCCAATATCATTCATGAAACGCGACGCGGTTCTCGTAAGCTCCAAACATATGTCCCTACCAAAGAATATGAGCCCCAAGTTCAACTATTGATACTATGGACTATACAATATCACCCAAGTTCTGAATGAGATCACCTGCAAGTTGGACCTGCCAAAAAGCATCTACAACCACAATGCATTCCATATACGCCTTCTATGTAGGTTCAAATTTACTTGAGGCCTCCTCTAATTGTTTTGATATTGTTGCTAGCACGCTTATTCATTATTAAGTGACTAGTTATCTCATCTTTCATTGGCTAAGACCTCTTACTTTGGCTACTTATTCTAAATACTATTGTAGCAATCCATAATGGTAACCATCCATGTGTAATATCACATTTATCATGGATTGCTTGATGTTATGTCAATAGCCCATGGTTTCATGAGTATCTTCTGCCTAGCTATAGCTTGCAACTTGTATTCATGTGTCTCTTGGCTATATCCTCTATCGCGGGCGGGTCTCCCATAACATTCAATATCAATACCTTTCTCTTGACAAAGCTGTGACTAAGATAACATGATTATATTACTAATTAGATTGTAAATATGATGATCATGATTACTTCCTACTGGGTTGTTCTCCTCTAAACCTACTTTCTATTGTCAAAGAAACTCTGTAACACTCTTGTATATGTAAAATCATCCACAGTATCCTTTTATGCTACTATCTGCTTCTAATATGTTTTAATTTTTCCATTGCTGTTGCATAATCTACAACCATCGTTCTACCTTAGCTAAGCAATTCTCTCAACATGAAGACTAATAAGGTAAAATGTTATATGGATGGACACGAATAACAACTAGGCGAGGTCTTTGACACCTGCAATGTGCTTTGGAAGTATGATTCCCTTCTTTTGTACGAAGGGACTGATCCTCACCTTTATCCCTATTGTGGTGTAACTTATATTGGATCTGGTATGCATGGTAACGAGCTTTTGTTCAACAATCAATCATTATTACATTGATTGTATTTATAATTTGGAAAATTTTGCATTTTTATAAAACATATGCCCTCCAAAAAAAAAAGAATAAGAAGAGAATAAGATTTGATCTAAAAAACTCTCTCTCATTCCATGTCCAATTCCAGAGCCAACCAATTCTACAAGCCCACCCATAAACATTTAGCAAGGCCAAATCTAGTGGTATACTTCATAGCTCATCCAATTGTCACTAGACTAGGAATGAATTTAACACATTTTGTATGTCACTTCTAAAGCGATTCCATATGTAAGAGCAATGAGCTATGATCATTTAGCAAGGTCAAATCTAGCCCTCATCTAGGTACATGTCATACATTAGTGCCACCAAATAGAAGATGTCTTGAACAAGCTTTATGTTTCTCTATGTAAGAGTAATGTCATTTGTAAACGCAAAGAGATGGGTAAGCTAGTGTAAGGTGGCCAAGGGAGAGAAGTCATTACAAATTTTAAGACTTTTGCTAGAGCTTCACTCATGTTATCTTCCCTCACCCATATGCAATCCACAAAAGTTGACCTTCCATCAGAGTTTTGAACCCTTGGCCCTAGTTGTAAAGAGCCATGCTTGCACAAGAAGACTTGTTAAGCTTAATTTGAAAGAACATGCAAATAAAGGAGGAAGAGGAGGAAAAGGAAAGAAAGTTTGAAGAGGAGCAAGGATGCAAGGAGTGGCTAACACAACAACAGAATGAAGAAAAGAGACACAAACTACAAGAGGAGGTAGATAGATTGGTAGATAGGTCAACTATTGATACTATGGACTATACAATATCACCCAAGTTCTGAATGAGATCACCTACAAGTTGGACCTGCCAGAAAGCATCTACAACCACAATGCATTCCATATATGCCTTTTATGTAGGTTCTACCCTAACACCCAATGGAAACCACACGTTCCACTGCTTCATTCCAATGGCCCTTCGAAGTAGAAGCAATCCTTCAACACTAGGAGCACAAGGGTTACCCCAAGTATATTGCCAAGTGGAAAGGTGCCCTCTCAAAGAAGTCACTTGGATTTCGGAAGTGGAAGCCTGCAAACGTGGCAAAGAGGCCTTTGCTACCTAGCTTAAGAAGAATACCCTCCAATGTACTTTGAGTCATACCCTTAGATTACCATAGGACTTGCAAGCCTCCACTTCTCAAATGTAATTGAGTCGAGGGTGTATTGGAATGAAAAAGAATAAAAATCGAGTCTAGATGGGTAGACACTAGCCAACTTAATAGGAAAAGCTATGCTAAGACCCCCGAGTCATTGTGCAATAGACAATGACCAACTTGGTAGAAAAGATTACATTAAGACCTTACTAATGAGTCAAGTCCTAGACCGATAGACACAAACCAACTTGATAGAATGACATGTGTTGAGTCGATAAGCACTACCCTTAGAGTATTGAGGATAGCAATCTATTGTGTGAGATTGAGTGTAAGGGCTTTGCAGCTATACCATGGCATTATTGCCAATGTAGAGGCGAGCACAAGCTCAACCACCATGACCCACAGATCACTTATTGTTCAAGCGTTCCAAGCAAAGCACTAATGGCTACCTCTCACATAGCCGATGTGCTATCCATCTCTACAAGTGTAGTGAGCTTACCTCCATGCCCGATCGAGTTGCCTCCTCTCCTGAGCACTCCGGTAGCTCCACGATCCAAGTGTAAGCTTCAAGAGAGCTCCATCCTCAAGCTCCATGCTCCAAGCTCCATTGCCACGAGCAAGAGAAGAGAAGAGAAGAGAAGAAAAGAAAAGAAAAGAGGAGAAGATGAAGAGCTTCTCCACCACGATCCCTCACTCTCACGCACTCACTCCCTCACACTCACACTCCCTCTCTCAAGCACAAGCTCAAGCAAGCAAGCAAAAGAAGAATAAGAGAGCTACTTTTGGCTACATACAAGAATGAGCTTCTCATTCACCTTTCAACTTTATATACAAAACCCTAAATCCCTTTTGGGCGCTCATCCCCTTATCCCCTTTTTTGCATGGCTTGCCATGGCCTAGGCCTTTTTTCCCATTGTCTCCGGTGCTCTTAAAATAAATCCTGGTGCGCCTTACACTCTTTTACAAAAGTATTGACGTGCTTTTTCTTGTGCATCTTTCTCCTTGATTTGGAATTATTTTGCACTTCTTGTGTTTCTGGATTCTTCTTTGGCACGCCTTCGTCTTCCATTTCACTTTTGCCTTAGCCTTATCTTCTTCTTTAGATTTTTTGGATTATCCACCTTGTTCATTTGAGGGTTAACATTACCCCCTCTTAGACGAGTGCCAGTCCCATACCACTCACTGTTGTAGGCAGCAGGCATTGGCATGCACCGAAGACGTGGGTAGAAGGGACATATGTGGTTTGCCTTGGAGAAGTTTTGGTGGTGGTGCAGATGAGGGTCAATGGGGGCATGTTGTTGGCCTGGGTGGTTGGTGGTCGGGTTATTGGAGTTGGGGATAGGGTTGTTCGTTGTTGGGAATTGCACAGAGGGCTAGTATAGGTGTTGGTTTGTGGGGATTCTGCACATGACGGTTCTTTGGTGGGCTTGTATGATGAGAAAGGACAAGAGTGCAAAGTTGAGTGGTGATGGAGAGCTGTCGATACTTTTGTTGGAGTCATCAATGCCTACGATTGAAAACCTCTCATATGGTCTCTCGCTAGAGGGATTGGTGCTAGTCTTCTTATTTTGTGCACAAGACATAGGTTGATTAGTTCGGGGGATAGGCCAAACTCTGAGCAAGTTGAGAGTAATGGCTTGCACTTGAGAACCCAAACGAGGAGAATAGATTGTGGTTTAGATATTATGTGAGTGCTTGTGCATACTTAGATATTATGTAGTTAGAAGACTGCTAGTTTGGTTCCTCCTAGCAATGTGTGGATGAAGCAAGGGTTCAATGGGGTGAAAAAAATTATCAATGTTGGTTGAGGCATCATTTGTGATTTTGACAACACGATGTAGCATAATTGAGCTTATTGACACCTTAAATTTTGGTAGCTAGTGGCTAGTTGTGTTGTTCAAAGAGTATGGTGTACGTTCCATGGTCTTTTGTGCCTTGCTTACCTCTATTGATTACAATGGTACTGAGATGGAGTGCGAAAAAAAAAATCGTGCAAATGGATCAAGGTGATAGGTCTAATCATAGGCGAGAAAAGCTCCCTAGGTATGTCCTACCCTTGATGTGCCCTAAACAATTATGGGGGATGTGTAAGGGGCTAGGGGGCTAGGGATGGAGCCAGTCAACCAAGGTCACTGGATGTACCTAATTTGAGGATCCCTAGGTGCTATGCTGTGATCGTGAGTGATTTTTTTTTTTTTTGGGATAACATGAATACAACTATTGCAATATGATGAGGCTATCAGCCTTTCATTTGGATTGGGAAATGTCGAGATCCAAAGGCTATGAAAATGGATATTACAACGATGATTGTGCTACTAGTCTCGATGCTAGAGGAATAGTTGTTGAGATGGAGAGATACACTTGAGATTTTGCAAACCTCTTTGTAATATGTGAGATATCGGTACAATTGAGGTAGCAATTGCAGTGAGCCAAATGTAGAGTTTGGCCAAGAACAAGAGAGTAGCCAATGACTATGCTTTGGGCCATGCTCAAATGCAATGTAGGCGTTTTGCAAGGGTGATTTTCTCTTCTAGCAGTGGGGCTTCTACCATGGTTCTTTATTCTTGGTATTTCTGGTGCTTTTCTATAATGGCTCTTTGTGGGGTTGGTGGTCTTGCGGTAACTTGGACATTGAACGCTTTCGTATAAAGACCTGTATCATCCTGTATCCACTTCACAACTCGTGAGAGTACATGCAAGTCACATGTTCCAACTATAATGAACAGGTGCAACACAAAGAGACATCACATATCTGACTCCCATGGTGTTGACTTCGATGTATATCACCTGCGCTTGATTATCTTTTTCGTTAAAGATGTGAAATGTATTAGAAGTAGGTAAGGCAAGTCAGTACAGTTGGGGAACCTGCCCCTTTTAACCACCTAAAGACAAAAGTCATGGTAGGATAGCACTTGGTAAGCATCTTATACAAAATAGAGGAGATTCTATTTGTATGAGGCAGGGTGAGTTCGGGTGACCAGACGACTGAGGTACTGCATGATGCGAACCCGCGTCCTAATCCACTATGTGGGGGGCCAGAGTCTAAGTAGTTGAGGAGAGTTGCACATCTTGATTCGGGATAAGGGTAGTGGAGGCATCGATCGGGATTCAAATGGTGTAGTCCCTAGCTGCTGCTGCCGTATTGAGAATGCTATGGAACAGTTCAGTAATTTCATTCTTAATTTTTGCTTCTTTCTCCTCCTTTGAGCATCTAGTGCCCGAGCATCTAGGGAAGGTCTGCACATTGAGGGTCGCTACCCTCCGGGCATTCCTTTAAACCTTCCTCTTCTTGGTTTGGGGAGTGTTCGTGTCCAGGGAGTTTTCGCTTCGGGCCACATCTTGGTAATTACCGCTTCAGGGTGGGCACGCAGTGTTCCAACGGTGGAGCTTGCGCCGTGTGCTCCCTTCTGCGGAGGAGAACCTCCTTGTAGGCCAGTGGCATGGGGTGCTCCATGATTGGTGACTATTGAGGAACCTGAAAAATGTAAACCAAGGGTTAGACCCTGAGGTAGGACAGAGCTACTCACATGAGCGGAATTAAATAGCGGGTTAACGTGCGCATATGACAAGGAGGGGTGAGGCGAGGTATACTGTATTTGCTATAGAGGGACGGCCCCTGTGATGATACTCGTCCTGCCTCAAGTGTGGGGCTGATTCCAACCAGTAGCAAATCTTCGCTCATGCCAAGTTGTGTGGACTGGTCGTGATGGAATGGAGTAGGGCTCGTCCCCACAAGAATAGACCACAAAAGGGAAAAATCCTATAGGAGGGAATGGCGCCCTGTCATCTGCATCCCCAGATGTGTTGGTGAGGGCTTCCAATGGCAGCAATGGGGGTTGCATGCCCTCCACTTGGAAGCAAAATGATCACATGACTTCTAGACACATGGTGAGAGGAGGACCTGGGGAGCTCAGCCTATCAAGCCCAAAATTTTCTTCCTGCACCTTGACTATCATTGGTTGTGTGTGTTGGTATTATTTATAGTCACAAAACTCATTGTTTATTTATGTACACATTTATGAATCCATATCACTTCGTGAAGATAAAAATTAGTTGTAGAACTCAGGATTGTACTGGATTGTGGCACACACATCTAGTACTCGTGGCAGCCTACTCAATATCAATAGATATTTCTTAGCATCAAGTAGCATAGTACCTTGTCCGAGTCTATTCGTAACATGTAGCTCCTCCTCGATGAGAATCTTATCAACTAAAGAGTGCTCTTAGCTAGTTCCGCCTAAGTCCATACCCCAAATGGTAGTCAACACTCGAACGGAAGTTGGTGCCACATAGGTTGGGTCTCTTTGAGACCGCCATTTGGCCAATCGCTCCTCTAAGACTGCCGTCATAATCTGGGCTCCAAGTTCGACCATTGTAGTGCGGTTTTCAAACCAACATTTTTCAAATTGACTTGAACCCTTTGATTGTCGCTTTAGTTGCTCTATTTCTAAGAGATTTGGTTGGCAAAGCGCTTCGTTGAATGTCACAACTAGGCGTAGTTTACGGCCTCCTTGTCAGAGATGAGTTGCATAGGTTCATATAGGAGCTTGTCATAGTGGTCATTAAGATATTCTTGCTCTTCCCAGGATAGAGGATATGGCAAGTATTCCTCAAGTTGCTCCTTAGGGAATGTACCCATGTTTGTAAGGATGTAGACACGTGCGAATAATTTGAGTTTACATCCAACTCAGTTAAGCATTCTATGACACTTCTATGTTCAACGAGGGCTTGCTCGATTGCTATCTCATGCAAGGTTATGGAATTTTCCCTAGGCTTTAGCATGGCTGGGGGCTCAAGCCTAGATGAGCAGGATTGGTCAACGCTAGGATTGCTTATGTCCTCGAGGTTTTCATGTTTCTCTTGAGGCTTTGCTGCTATTGTGTCATGGTTCTCCTCAGATGTGACTAGTATACTTTTGTCAACCTATTGTGACAATATTATATCCACTCTTGATTGGTCAATGCAAGTTCTGTTGTTGTCGGTGGATTGAGTGTTGCAAGTAATCATTGATGATAATGGTTGCTTTGACTTATCAAAACACACGGATATATCTGAGGTTTCACTCCTATTAGGAGAGATGGAAATGGGTTCATTTGTGGGTGGACTCGATGCTTTATTCCTCAGCTCTTCAGCACTCTTGGTCTCAATCTTCTTGGCATCTACAATCACTTGTAACTATTGTTGTTTTCAATGTTTTCTCCTCTTTTTCTTGGGCAATTGAGGTGTATTCTTTAAAGATTTTGGACTCTAAACTAAGTTAGCCGTTGATGTGCTTGGTTGGTGGGCCTCAACCCTCTCTTCCTCTAATGTGTCCTCATGGGACATAGCTGCGGCCTGTTGAACAGCCTCACTAGGTTGTGAGGATACAACTGCCTCTCTTTTTGGAGAGTCTAGCTCTTCAGTCAATTCCCCTCCGTTTAGCTTCTCATCCGATTGCATTGGCAGTTGCTCCTGGTCGGGCATTTACTCTAGGCTCTTGTCCTCACCCATTGTTGGAACATGTCTCTATTGCTTCTTATCAGTGCAGGTGTTGTGTTTAGAGCTATTTTTCTCTTGCTTAGGAGGTTTGGGTGACTCTAGTGTAGAACCAAGAGACAGTTTAGGGTTCTTGTCATGTAGGCTTGGATGGAACCAATTAAAGAAGACAGGGTTGTATTGATGGGAAGCATAAAAATCTAGGATTACAGGGACTTGAGTGAGGCAGAAGACATATGCACTAACATCAAGAACCATGGTCCCTACTCCTAGCCTGCTAGCCACATGTAGATCTTCTTCTAGAAGTAGTTTATCGCACAAGGGATGTTTTTGGACAGTGGCAGAAAGCTAGACCTCATGGACCACTACCAACACTCGTAATGAGGTTGGGGCAACACATATGGGATCATGTATCAATGTCCAAAGGGCCTTCCTTTGCTTAGCGAGTGTATTAGTCGGTGGCTAATTTTGGCTACCAAATCCTTTATGACTTCCTTAGCAATAGCTTCATAGCGGGAGCAAACATGTTGTTGGTTATCCCAAGTCAGGGGTTCGACTATGAGCTTTGTGTGCTCTAGTGTTGGCCTTCCCATGTCCACATGGACATACACACGTGTGATGGCTGTCAGCTTGTGATCAAGCTTCATCGGGCACTTCATCTCTGGTTCATTAGTCAGATGCGTCATCTCCTTGGCCAATTCTTCAAGAGATTTCTCCTCAAGCCTAGGCTTTAGGTGCTTCGGTAGTGCTGGAGGTGTCAAGGATGTTGGTTGCAACACCTCTTCCACATGTGAATTGCTAAGGATACGTTCTGTAAGGGGCATCGTCACGGCCAAAGGATGTGACTGCTGTGATTCCTGATTGGAAGTAGTAGCGGCTAGTTCAGTGGACTGGATACTATTGGTAGACCACGGTGTCAAGTCCTTAGGCAGATCAGAAGTGGTTGTGTCTTTTGTTGCCCTTTGCGCATTCACTTGTGTAGATTGTGAGCTAGTCAAGGTGGATTGCACAGACATATCTTCAAGCTGAGAACTAAGGGAGGTGTTATGTCGTGCATCTTGGAGATTTGGAATCTTAGATGGAGATTGAGATAGGAATTGAGTAGCTGCACTTGACGACTATTGTCATGCCTCCTGTATCCATTTAGGAAAAGAGGATGTAGGAGATTTGGGACTCCTAGGTGGACTTGGCACTCGCTGGAAGATTTGCTCATGGCTATTAGATGATTCTGCCATTTGCTTTGTTGAGGAATTAGCATTATCATGAGCAACATTGTGCTTGTGGTGCTCATCATCCTCTTGGGAAGTCCAAGGCTCCTTGGGTACTAGTGGTCTTTATGCACACCCGATAATTACATATGATATCTACTTATTAAGTATGCTAGGTTGAGGATCTACCTTTCGAGTAGTCATGGTTGGTTTCTTGACTTCAATCTCGTGAGGGGCTTAGTCACTCCGATGTTGTTGACTCGAGGCTGGGATTTTCGTCTAAATTTCCTTATTCACTTCTTTGCTTTTGATATGATTTGGCCTTTAGCTAATAGAGGTGGTTTAGTAGGGAGCTTTGGCACCCAAATTCATCGGTTACCTGCGTAACACCCTTGAGAACATAACAATGCTTTGGATATCCATTGTGGCGCTGTGATGACTCTCCATCTATTCCTTTGTGTATGAGGCTTGGGCTTCTTTTGTGGTCTTCTATGATATTTGTAAGTCCAAAGCCTATCATTGGCATTGTTTCCTGACCTTCTTGTTTCAAGCATGGCCTCACTCATTGATTCTCTCTGTTCAACATGCGCTTGTATAAACTCTTTCAACAAGTCCTTGCTCTCATCACTAGACTTGCCTGGTATGTAAGAATGTTCCTTGTTCTTCGCTTGAGGCTTGATGAGGTCACCCTTGCTAAAGGTTGTGATTATCCTCACACTCGGTAGTGCCAAGTGTATCCTCTGTGCTACGTAATCATCCTCACACTTTGTTACCCTTTTGAAGGGTCTTCCTAGGAGGATTTCCTTTCCACTATTAGCACTATTTGGGGGAACATAGAATATGATAGGCAAGCTTTCCATTTCAATGGTTACAAGGATTTTGCATTTCCCTATAAGTGCTTGTGGGTGTCCCCCATAAGGATTAAGAGTTGCATCAGTTGATGTGAGCTCTGGTTGGCCTAGTAGGGTCTATGCTTCATAGGTCAAGATATTAAAATCAGCTCCTTCATCGATGAGAGTATCGACACTATGCTCTCTTTTTGTAGTGAGTTTGACCCTAAGATAAGCAGGCGGTATTATGTTTTCATCTTTTGGGTCTTGGCTTATAAATTTAAGCCTTCTAATACATGCCCTTGAGTCCCCGATTGCACAACCAAATGTGGATTCTCCACTGATATCTTGGGTTGTATGTGCAGTGCCATTCAAGGTGCATTTATCATTAGGATTGTCATTTCTAGTCATCTTCCTAGTTCTAGCTTGATGTTGTTCCATTTCGCTTTGACTAGATGCAGTCTGAATGCAACATATACATGCTTTTGTGGTGTGTCTTTTTGCCCTTGTTGGCTAGATTGGTCCATTGAGGTTCTAGGGTCTCTGTTTGCGGGTATGGGCTTTTGGTTACTGTTTTGCAAGTGAAGATCTATGCTTGTGTAGAGCCATTACTACACTAGGATCTAATTTGGAGGGTCTGTCTCGGCATGCGTTTTCTCTCTAGCCTACTTGGGGGAGGCGCGGAGGGGCAGAGCCCAGTTTTGAACTACTTGCTCTGGATTTCAATCTAGTGATAGATCTATGATGTTCTTTTGGCTCTATGTGGTCTCTGGGTCAGTTTCGGGGTCTACATGTTAAAATTTGGAAAAATCCAAACTTGGCCCAATAGGTCCGAATTGCAGGGGCCGAATGTCTAATTTGGCTTGTTCGAATGGCCGAATGCAATTGGGCCGAATGTCCGATTTGACTAGTTAAAATGTGGTTGTCCGAGGGCCGAATGGCCGAGCGGTAGTAGACTAAATGCAATGTCAGCTTGTCTGAGTGGGTTGTGAGCCGAGTCGTTAGAGCCGAGAGCGGGGCTGATTCTGGGACTCGGCCCAGAATCGCCATCACTCGGACGGGCCGAACGCGATGCGCTTTTCGTCAAACTTGCATATAATTAGTCACACCGTGCAATCAAGGCCTTTTCACTGGTCGAGCACCTCCAGATCTTAGCTACACATGCAGGAGAAGGTGTGGGAGTACCTGTAGTGGCAACGAACTCCTCAACGACGAGATTGAAGCAGGTCCACACAATGAGGTTCTCTCTCTCTCCCTCTCTCTAGCTCTCCCAAAGCCTTGAAATGCAAAATGAAGTCTCCCTTGCCACTCCTGGCATCTTATTACCCTACCTAGGTCTACATTCACCTTAGCCTTGCTCCCCTTACCAACATTTAACCCTTTTTTTTTTGCCATTCTTTTCTATGTTTCAACCTATTATACATTAGCTGAAACCCTATTGTGTGCTCAACTGTTTTGCTCCTATCCTACCTAAATGTAAACAAAAATTGTAAAGAAAGCACCTACACTACTTCAACCTACCTTTCCAAATCTAAAAACCCAAAAACTTACTTACTAAGGAGATCGAATATCTCTTCAAACTCCCTTGCTTCTTACCTATCTACCTCAAGTACCGGTTTGGGGAAAACTCTACTTCGATGCTCGATTCAAAGTGCGCAAGTGCTCAAGCTTGAATTCGTTGTCCGGCAACGGAACCAAAATGTAGAGGTAACCACTAATATCCATAGACCAGTTATTGTTTAAGTGTTCCAAGCCAATCACTAATGGCTACCTCTCACATAGTCGATGTGCTATCCATCTCTACGAGTGTAGTGAGCTTACCTCCATACCCGATCGAGTTGCCTCCTCTCCCGAGCACTCCAGTAGCTCCATGATCCAAGTGCAAGCTTCAAGCGAGCTCCATCCTCAAGCTCCATGCTCCAAGCTCCATTGTCGTGAGCAAGAGAAGAGAAGAGAAGAAGAGAGAAGAAGATGGAGAGCTTCTCCACCATGGTCACTCAGCCTCACACACTCACTCCTTCACACTCACACTCTCTCTCTCAAGAACAAGCTCAAGCAAGCAAGCAAGAATAAGAACATCAAGAAGAAGAAGAAGAGAGCTACTTTTGACCACACACAAGAATGAGCTTCTCATTCACTTTTCAACTTTATATACAAAACCCTAAATCCCTTTTGGGCGGTCATCCCCTTATCCCTTTTTTCTACATGGCTTGCCGTGGCCTAGGCCCTTTTTCCCATTGTCCTCCTATCTTCCTAGCTTCCTTTCCACCACCCATTTATCTTTACAATTTGCACGGGTGAGAGCCCGATGCTCTTAAAATAAATCCTGGTGTGCCTTGCACTCTTTTACAAAAGTATTGAATTGTGCTTTTTCTTGTGCGTCTTTCTCCTTGATTTGGGACTATTTTGCATTTATTATGTTTTCGGATTCTTCTTTGGCGCGCCTTCGTCTTCCATTTCACTTTTGTCTTAGCCTTGTCTTTTTCTTTAGATTTTTTGAATTTTCCACCTTGTTCGTTTGAGGGTTAACAGCCAAAGACACCTATATAGGGAGGAGTATTAACTTTGAGCCCTGCTTGGTTTCCACTCTACATGTAATTCCCTATGCCTAGTGGTGAATCCTCATATGTGCTTTTTCTTTCATTGAATAATACAAGAGTATACCTTGCTCTCATATATTTTGTTACCTTTTTGTATCATGTCGAGTGAGTGATTGAGTGTAGATCCATTACATCCCCTTCTTCCACCCTAGGTCAATAGTCCCTTGGCCTTAACCATATCTAGCTGGTATGTGTTTCCTGCCTAGCAAAAGGTCAATTTTGTGATTCACAACGTGGAAATTAAAATGAGAATTTGTTTAAGACTTCTCGTGCTTGTGTGATATGAGTAAACCCCATTAGGCTTAAGCCAAGACCATGGTTAAGCTAGGGTTTAGAAGCATCTTAACTGCCTCTACCACATCTCTTTTCTCCTTACAAGCTTAGGGCTGGCCCCTACTCCAAACTGCATCTAGCTAGGTATGTGATCCCTCCCCTCGCAGAAGCTCATGATGTTGTAGACATTCTAGTGGGAATTTGTCCAAAACTTCGTGTTTGTGCGGTAGGACTAAACCCTAGTGGAGTTAATATCTGACCATGGTTCAGCTAGGGTTTATGTTACCTTCCGCTCTAAATTTTCTGTTCTCTCCACGAACCATCCTTTGTTCTCGGCAGAGTGTGGTTTTTGCTCTTCGGCGCTGCAGGTAGAGGCTAGGGTTAAAGAGACAGAGAGAATCTGTCCGCCTTGTTCCAGGGAGAGAGACGCAGACTCTCTCGTCTGGCTTGGCCCCATTTTGGCGTATTCATCTATCACGTCTGCAAACCCTAATTCCTCACCAGGAACGCTTGAAGCTTTTCTTCTCATCAGAGAGTAGCCATGGGATTCAAGGGAACCAAGGCTGAGAAGAAGATCAACTATGACAGGAAGATGTGCGAGCTGCTAGAGCAGTACAGCCGCGTCCTTATCTGCGCGGCCGACAATGTTGGATCCACGCAGATGCAGAGCATCAGAAAGGGCCTGCGTCCCGAGTCTGTCGTCCTAATGGGAAAGAATACCATGATGAAGAGGACCATTCGCATCTATGCTGAGAAGTCTGGGAACAACGAGTGGCTTAATCTCATCCCCCTGCTTGTGGTAAGTCAGGATTATCGCCCAATCATTGCCCTTTGTTTTGTTTTCTGTTGTGAAAGTTACGTAGTAACGAGGCCAATTCAACGTATGCTTGGAAATAAGGCTGTCATCAGTAGTGGATAGCAGTGTTCACGGATATTTTCTTCCCGTGCAATAGAAAAAGGAAGAGGCTGTAATGAGACAGGTTCTGGGAAGAAACTAGCCGGTTTTATAAATGAAACGTCGAAACTATAGGAGGTCTTGGGCAAGACAAACTTCAATTTCAACTGGTCTTTTGGGAAATCCGGCTGGGAAAAACACACTAAAGGACAGGCTTCTGTAATCACGGCTAAATAGTTCCCCTTGTTCTGGCGTATGGTTTTGGCCCTAGAGTTGTTTTGTTTTCTGTTGTGAAATCTATGTAGGATTGAGGCAAATTCAATGTATGTTTGGAAATAAGGCTGTCATCAGTAGTGCATAGCAATGTTCACTGAAATATTCTTCCCGTGCAATGGTAAAAAGAAAGAGGCTGTAAGGTGACTGTTTCAGTTTTATAACTGAAATGACCAAACTGTAGCTGGTCTTTGTCAAGACAAACTTCAATTTCGACTGGTCTTCTGCAAAATCCAGCTGGGAAAAACACTCTAAAGGACAGATTTCTGTGATCTCGGGTACTTGGTTCCCCTTGTTCTGGCGCATGGCTTTGGCGCTAGAGGATATCGCTACTGAGGCCATGTGCCCTTCTTTTTGAGATCTAGGCCTAGCTTTCCACTTTGCCTCTTAACTGTCTGCAATTATCTCCTGTAGTACCAGCATAAATGGTTTCAGTTTCTGCCGCTAGTCCTTCTAATGGATTATGGGATGCCTTTTACCCAATTGTTTGCCTGTTTCTTCTTCCCTTCAATGTTAATATATATTACTTTGTGGACAGGGCAATGTAGGGCTAATTTTTACCAAGGGTGACTTGAAAGAAGTTCGCGAGGAAGTGGCCAAGTATAAGGTAAACCCTAAGCTACTTGCAAGAAGGATATTTTAAGTTTGCATTAATCCTTAATGAGTGTTTTCGAGTATTAACATTTGCTAGTACAGGTTGGTGCCCCTGCCAGGGTTGGTCTTGTGGCTCCTATTGATGTGGTGGTACCCCCAGGAAACACTGGGCTGGATCCATCCCAAACTTCCTTCTTTCAGGTTTGCAGCTGCCATCACAACTACTATCTCCAGTCAATTGTGTTTTGGTATAGTTTGCAACAAATGTTGGTCTGCGCTGTGCAGGTATTAAATATTCCCACTAAGATTAACAAAGGTACTGTGGAAATTATTGCACCGGTGGAACTGATCCACAAGGGTGAGAAAGTGGGTTCTTCTGAAGCTGCCCTTCTTTCCAAGCTTGGAATTCGTCCCTTCTCGTACGGTTTGGTTGTACAGTCAGTTTATGAGAATGGTTCTGTTTTTGACCCCGCTGTTCTGGATCTTACGGAGGATGATCTCGTGGAGAAGTTTGCATCTGGGGTTACTATGGTGGCTGCCTTGTCACTAGGGATAAGCTATCCAACTCTTGCAGCTGCTCCTCATGTCTTCATAAATGCCTACAAGAATGTTGTGGCTATTGCCCTGGAGACAGAATATTCTTTCCCACAGGCGGACAAGGTTAAGGAGTTCCTGAAGGTGGGCTTGATGAACACTGTATAACTGGTTTGAACCTTCAAAAATGGAAAGTTTACTGATCCTCTATTTTGGCTGCAGGACCCGAGTAAGTTTGCTGTTGCTGCAGCTCCTGTAGCAGCATCGGAGGCTGCAGCGCCAGCTGCAGCTGCTGAAGAAGAGAAAAAGCCAGAGCCTGAAGAGGAATCTGATGATGATATGGGTTTCAGTCTGTTTGACTAGGTAGTTTATAGAGAATGTTAGTCACAGTTGGAGCTGGCTGTTTTTGGGCAACCTATTTAGGTGGTGCCAGGCTGAAGTGAACTGGTGCATAGTTTTCTCCAAAGATGGTTGATCTATAGGAGGGGCTGATAGGTTTACATTCAAATTTGGAAGTTTTTTCTTCAAATTGACAGTTTTTTGTGAGACCTACTCTTAAATCAATGTAATACACTGTATTGTGCATTGAAGTTTTAATTATTTGCTCTCCCTAACAGATAGAATCTAAACGTGTACATGTATGGGCTATTAGCATTCCATTCATGCCTTCATGCTCAAGTCAAGTTGGTCCACACTCTTTTCAAGCCAGCTCATCAAGTTTCTGTGAAATCCTTCCTTGTCATTCTCTGCTAAGTCAATTATGGAATGGTTCTTTGAAATGTTTTATTAAGTGTGCCCTACTGGAGAAAAGTTTGCCAAGAAGTTGATCTAATATTGTTCTTAAAAAATAGCTCAGCAAAGGCCTCCCTTATGTTTTATGGAGGCAAAATTACATACCACAGCATGCCCACACTCTAATTTTGAGGCACACATGAAGTTTTACATACCACTACCTCACAAGTGGATCTTAAAAGTATTATGTTTGGAATTTTTTTTGGAGGGTCTGCTTTGCCTCGTGCAAGGCAAAAAAGGTGAAGATGCTTGATGTTGTGAAAAGTAGTAATGTTTAAACCCCTTGCAAAAAGGTACGAGTCTTTAATTTACGCTAGTTGCAAAAGAACATTCCTTATCTTCTTGGAAACTGTGGAAAGGTGAAAGTGGTTTTCCAGGCAAGTGCAAGGATGGTATAGAAGAGCAGGCATTGCCAAGGTTTAAATCATCAAAGTGGTTCTCTTAGGTGAAGGGCCTTATGGATGGAGAAATATGGATGGAGAAACATTGGAAGGATTGGAACGAGTGGTAAGAGTGGTGCTGAGAGATGCCAGTGATGGTCCTGAAATCGAGCATGTATGCATTTATCTCTGAATTGGCATCTCACATGTCCATCTAAAAAAGTCTTGTTCTTAGATGAGTGCATACTTCACCTTTGTTTCATTACAATGCAGAGCCTTGGACAAATTTGAACCTGCACATGCACAGAATTGTCTCGCATTGTACTTTCCTATGAAGACAGTCGTGCCCGGTTGCATCATTCTCTCCTGTGCAAGTTATTCTCCCTGCGCCGGTTGCATCACTCTCCTGTGCAAGTTATTCTCCCTGCGCGGGTCAACAGACATCCATGGGCGTGTTTCATAGTCACTCATTTGTGGTGACAAATGACTGAATGAGTTTGACTCTGCATCAAACCTGTGTCTAGTTGTCATCAATGTGATGTCAGATGTGAATATGTGCGAGTGGCATTATCTCCTAATGTGCAGGTTTGTTTTCATGTGTGCAGTGGGATTCTAATGAAAAGTTGCCTTAAGTATCTCTACCTCTTCAGTACGAAGAGCCGCATGATATTTGACAAGCTTTTTCATCTATTCATGTGCTCATCCAATTTGAGCACAGCAAAACTTCCCTGAGATGAATAGTGTTCTTGCATTACCAAATGAAATGAATGTAACGCACATCAATGACACTGAAATGTTGTCTTTTAGTGCTGCAGGGCTTTACAACTAGTAATATTTTTAGTTGCCATGGGATTTGCCTCCCTTAATTTAGATGCACCAATCGGGTCAGTTATTTTACGGTTGTTTGCAAAGAAAGTCTAGTAGGGGTGCTAAAAAATAAAACGGCCTTGTCCATGTGTAAAGCTCATATTTTAAGGTGATTGTAGACATTAATTGAACCATTTATTTTGGTGGTGGCAAATTTAAACAAAACTCATTCTCCTCTTGCTTTCCTATATCCTTCTCCTTCGACTCTCCTGCTTGCAATAGACATTGAGATATAGAACACCTTCATCTCGTGAGGGTTTAAGAGAAGTAGGGATTATGTTCACGAATCAATTCGTTAAACATCATAAATTAGAGTGCTTGGATGAATTCACACTTCCACTCGAAATTCGTCTTCCTTTCGAGAGACAAGCACTCTCTCTAATTTATAATGTTTTGGGATTTGAACTGGCTAACCAAAGATGAGGCTACCTTGTCAATTGGGATTGCAGGGTACATTTATTGAGTGAATCTTCTGATTTGGATTGTTGGTGTGACATGCCTTGGATTTACCTCGAGTGCTATTCCATTCTTTCCTAGAGTTGCACTTGCACATCAACCACCTTCAGCTGATTCACATCATTACCTTGTTTGTGAATACCTTACCTTGAGTTGCCATGGTCTTGATTCATATACCTTGGCACCAGCACAACAGAGTTCTTGGGTCCACCCCTAACACACCTGGAATTGGCAACAGACACTTGCCTTCGGTTGACATGAACTTGAAGTAGACACGTTGCCTCTTGCATATACCCTAAGGTTACATGTCCTGGCACACCTTAAGCTAATACTTGGCTCAAGCTAGCATTCCTTTCGAGCGAGGCAACCTTGAACCCATCATGAAGGTAACCGTCTTGAGCCCATGATATTGCTACAACCCATAGCATTCCTTTCGAGTGGGGTAAAAGGACATACCTTGAACACATGAAAGTAACCGCTTGAGCCCATGACATTGCTACAACGTCAAGATATTGCCTTGACTTCAACCCACTCCTACCTTGAATCCAAGCTCACACCATTGCAAGTCATCTTGCCATCTCTTCCACCCCAGGGAGCCTATCATCTGCCCTCTACCCCGAGGACATCGCTAGTTTGAGGTTATCCATCTCGAGGCCTTATGTATCCACCTTAAACATTTAAAATATCACCACCTCGAGTTGAAGAGAAGGGATTACCTCGAGCTTAAAACAACTCTTACCTTGAGCCATCGTGCAAGATATCACCTTGATCTCCCCTCCTCAAGCCTATATGGCAGGCTTCAACTCCTTGGGCTCAACAAAAAGCAGACATCTGGAGATACAACCTTCAGCCTATAGTTGGCTATGTCACCTTGAGCAGCTTTTGAGTTGCATCACCTCGGGCTTCATAAAAAGCCACCTCGAGAGCCTCTCACACACTCCATCTTGAGCAGCTCTGTTGTGAAACCGCCTTACAGCCACCATCCGCTCCTCCGCACCATCATCCGCAAGCCGTGCTCAACGTCATCGGTACCACACTTGCCTTACAGCCACCACCATCTTCCTTTTCTCCATCATCACATCCTTCTTTAACAGGCCCATATTCTCTCTCTCTACCTTATATTCAGGCAGAAGGAGAAGAAGCCACGGAAAAGAGGGAGCAAGCCACTGCAAGAGAGAGAGGAGCTGCTGTCGGAGAGAAGAGCCACCGCACAAGAGGGGAAATGGTGCATTGAACAAAGTAAGGGTATATCCTGACATGCTTTCACGTGCCAGATATATGGATGAAGAAGAAATGATGGATGAAGAAGAATCAGAGTTTATAGATGAAGTTGTTAATGCAGGTACAACAAAAATTACAGCAAGAACAACAGGTTCAGCTGATAATAAAACTTTTACATGAGCAAGGATGGATGAATCAACTAAAGAAGGACAATGGACAGCTAGTAAACAGCATATACCATGTTTTGTTATGGTTTGTTTACACGTTAAAGAAGAATATTATGCAGATGATTGGCTAAAAATTGGCCAATTTTTGAGCACTATGACAAAGAAGGAAGAATGGACTCATGAAGAGTTCAAGAGAATTAAGAGAAAAGCCTATGGTTTTTTTCTTAAAGATGGCTACCTTTGGAGGCATGCAAAAAAGAAAGGAAGAGCGCCTGTTCGTGTCTTAGGTGACAAAAAGACACAAAGACAGGTCATGCAAGAATTCCATGAAAGCCTATTGGCTGGTCATAGAGGCATATGGGGTACTTTTGCCAAAATAAAAGAAAAATTTTGGTGGCAAAACATGTATAAAGACATTGAGCATTTTGTTGAAATTTGTCATGCTTGTCAAATCTATTCTATGGTAAAACATAGAGATGGGCTTCAGCCTACCTATCCTTTATCTATTCACTATAGATGGGTTATTGATTTAGTAACCATGCCTACAGGAATTTGGAACATGAGATATCTAGTACTTGCCAGAGAAGATCTCACAAATCAAGTGGAAGGAAAGGCCTTGATAACAAAGTCCACTCATGCTGTTTGTAGATTTTTACTTGAAGAAGTATTTTGCAGGTATGGATGTGTTGCTAAAGTAACTGCTGATAGAGGAGAATTGGATGCCGATGAAGCTCACCATTTCTTTGCTCAATTGGGAATTAAGCTATCTCTTACTTCAGCCTACAATCCTGAAGGCAATGGTAAGAGTGAAAGAGGTCATCAACCAATTCTTAAAGCTTTAGCAAAATCATGCAAAGGAAAGTTGAGGGAATGGCCTAAAATGCTACCATTCGCATTATGGGCTGATAAAACAACCCATAGTGCAGTGACAGGATATATGCCAGCTGAACTCATGTATGGACAGCCACCTATTATGCCTATTGAGGAATCCATTGTCACATGGAGTATCTTGCCTTGGGATGAAGGCATGAACAAGGAAGAATTGCTGTCTTTACGCATAAGGCAAACTTGAAAGAAGGCCAGAGGATGTTAAAATAGCCATTGAAAGGCTAAAAACAACAAGATTAAAGAATAAGAAGAGGTTTAATAAGCACCATCGACTCCGTCCAAGAGCTATTCAAGAGAATGACTGGGTTCTTGTTTATGATAGCAGCCTGGATAATCAATATAGTGCTCATAGGAAGTTAGCCAAGCGATGGTTTGGACCATATGTTGTAAAAGTAGTACATAATAATGCTACTTACTCCTTGGCTGAAATGGATGGGACTATGATCAAGATTTCAATAGCTGGGAAATGAATCAAACTCTTCACACGAAGAGAATCTTCAAGTTATGAACTTGATGATTTAGAAATGAGTCCTCTACTTGAAGACATACAGGAAGAAAAAGACTTAGAGAATGAAGATGAAGAAGAAGATCCTCCTTGACCTGTAATCTTATGAAATGGCACATGCCGGAGGATGTGCAGGTTAGGAGGGGGTGAATGTCAAAGAGTTTACTGTCCATGATATAAATCATGGGATTCTTATAAACACAGAAGAGTTTCACTGGAAGTTGTATGAGATATTTGCATACAAAATTCAGGCATTATTATCCAATATCTACCTTAGTTATGCAAGTTCTTTTGTATTTAGCATATAATTCGCAGATATACCATGTACATTTATGAAAAATAAGTCTATGGGAACCTAAAACTTGGACATCTGGAAGTAATTGACAGTCTGCTGGATAAATCACATTAATTCAGGTACAAAAATATAGACAAAACCCAAAAATGTTGCCAAAAACTCTCAAAAGTCCACTAGGGCCACATGGGACCAAAAGTAACTGACTTAGGTGACCAGCAAGTGACCTAGGCTAGTCAAAAAGTGACCAAGGTTAGAGCAGAGAGCAGCCCGCGATTTTCGACGCAAAATGCGGGCTGCTCTGTCTGAGGGAAACTGGAAGAAAGCTGGAGCTGAGATGCATGGAATGGAGCATGCAAACTGAAGATTAACTGGTCCAACTACTGAAGATGTAAACTTGGTGAGAGCTCCACTTCTCTGCCTCTTTGGTCTGACGAAAATGCATGCTGAAAGTGTCTATAAAAGAGGGAAAATCTGAGAGGAGTATTCAGCCTGGTCTTATGCACGACTTCTCTCATCTTCTCTACCTTATTCTTGGTCCAATGAAGCCCGACTTGTACCCAAGTACTTGAGTGACTTTGGGGTAAGCAAAGGATGAGGATATTGAAGACTTATGGACTGTTATGGGCTGAAATAACCAGTCAAGGCAGCCCACTATTTTGATCTATTTTTATGAGCAAACATGGGTTCTTTATGGTTGTAATAGAGGAAAATGACCTCTTTTCTTCAGAACATTGTTCATAGATGATCAAAAGTGCTTCTTCTTGAGTTTATGCACTCATTTTGAATTTGTTTATGGGCTGGAATTTTCTGTTTTAAAACAGGGCTAAAGCTAAAATTATTCTTTTCCCATTCAGTTCATGTATCTTTGGCCCAAATCTTGGATGTATTTGATTCTAGCATCAATATACTTGACCCAAAGGATTGAAATCCATCTATGTACATGAAATAAATGCCAATAGAGCTTGCATTTGACATTCATAAATGAATTAGAAATCTAAAAATATCCTTTATGAAATGATATATGCATCCTGAAGCATTTGATGTAATCAAGTTAGTCTTATTCCTTCTGTTCATGTATGTTAAGTACAAAGTGAGAAGGCTTGAATTCCTCTTCTGTACCTAAATTCTTTCTAAACCCCGAATCTTATCAAAACCCAATCCATTTTTCTTTCCTGAATCTTGAATCCCAAACTCTTCTTCTGCACTAAAAGCCCCGGTGGAAGACCTTCAACTCTTAACGCGACGACAGCATGTATGTGCACTCATGTGCATGCATGCGCGTGCGTGCGTGCTTACGTGCGTGTGTGCGCGTGTGCGTATGCGTGTGCGTGCGCATACGCATGCGTGCAAGAGCTTGGCAGCAAGCTATCTCCCTGTGCAACACTCACAACAAGCATTGATTTCTCAAAATTATAGATTTTTGTGGTCCATCCTCCAAAAGCTATTGGAAGGTGCCATGTGGCACTCATGGCCTCTCTCTCTCTCTCTCTCTATATATATATATATATATATATATATATATATATATATATATATATATATATATATATATATATATATATATATAGATATAGACACACACACACACACACATACATACATACGTGTGTATGTGCACTCATGTGCATGCATGCGCAAGCACGTGTGAGTGTGTGTGCATGTGCGTGTGCGTGTGCATGTGCGCGTGTGTCCGCGTGCGTACAAGAGCTTGGCAGCAAGCTATCTCCTTGTGCAACACACTCGCAACAAGCATTGAATTCTCAAAATTATAGATTTTTGTGGTCCAAAGAAGTAATTAAGTATTGGTGTGGATGCTACTGTTGTTGCATTATCTTTGTGATCTATTAATGTATTGATGTCAATGCTACAATTGTTGTTGGCATTATTTTTGTAATGCATTGAAGTATTCGTGTGGATGCTACTATTTCTTGTATTTTTTAATAGGAAAATATCGATACTTGAATTGTACCTTTTAGGCTTAATGAGCATGGTAGCAACCATGGCTACTAATTTTTCCTATTTATCCTATAATAAGCAATATTAATGAGCTTGAATTTATTTATTTGCAAATAGCCTATTGTGTTTTTCTGTTACATAAGTTCCAATTATGTTGAAGTATGTTCATTTTCATCTCAAAGGTTGTTGCTTTTTCAGCAATTTGGGAATCATTCAAGAATGATTAATCCATGAGTGCACTTGCAAATAATATTTGCCACATTAAAGTATGCTATTGCAAGCTATATATGGAATGCCATTCATTAAGCATTGTAGATAGCTAAAAGACTAATTTTTGTGCTTCAGCTTCACGGAATGCTCCGCACTCCCTCTTGTCATGTTGAAGGCTATCACACCAAATGCAGCGTCTTTTAAAGCCTTCTCGTGCAGGTCTTTGGGCGGTTGACCGACCCCTTTCATCTACTTTAACATCAAGCCTTTCTACTTTAGAATTAATTTCTGCTAAATTAAGATGGAGATCCCGCATGCTTTTAATTAACTCATCCATGACATCCTTCTTTGGAGAAGAAACATCAGAATTTCTTGGTTGCTCGGCCATAGACACAAGAGGTCGAGAAGCTAGAACAGGCTCCTTCATAGAATCAGTTGTTACAGGGGTTGATCCCCATCTTAGGCGCAATCGCTCTCTTCGAGCAATCATATTAACTGCTTCAGTGACATCACTCCAAGCAGTCTTTAATCCCGACTCAGAGTCAGGGTCTTCAAGTCGGTCAGTCAATTTCTCCTGAAGAGAAGAATCTGCAGCTTTTAAAAATAATTCAATCTTTTGACTTTCCATACCTTGTTGGTCATCGGGATCTAGTTGGGCAAATTTGCTTTCAAACTCTTGATGAAGAGCAGTAGCAGTTAGACCCTTATTGGGCCTTTCAACCCATTCGGTGAAGATTTTCTTTGTCATAAGGCCAGAATCTTCAAGGAAAAATTCTTCTCGAAGAGCCTTTTTGAACACAGTCCATCCAACATCTTTTTGGGAAAGACCATGAATTCGGTCCTGGAGGCCATGCACAGCTAGGCGGGCAAAGTAATGGCTCCAGGCATGTTGAGGAACACCAAAAAAGACCATCTTGTTAGTGTAGAGACGGATAAAAGAGGACACATTTTGCCCATTAAATTGCTTGAGCTCATGCCCAACTGCTTCTAAGGCCTTAATGGCAGCAGCATCAATCCGTTCTTCTTCTTGTCTCCGTTGTTGTTGCAATTGCAACTGTTGCTGAAATTGCAGCTGTTGTTGTTGGCTCTCTTGCATTAGACGAACCAACTGTTGCAAAGCATCTCCTCCTGAGCTTGATGATTCTCCCATTGGACTTCTTCTTCCACAGCGGACCTTCACGTCGGGTTCACCACTGTCATCGCGTTAAGAGTTGAAGGTCTTCCATCGGGGCTTTTAGTGCAGAAGAAGAGTTTGGGATTCAAGATTCAGGAAGGAAAAATGGATTGGGTTTTGATAAGATTCGGGGTTTAGAAAGAATTTAGGTACGGAAGAGGAATTCAAGCCTTCTCACTTTGTACTTAACATACATGAACAGAAGGAATAAGTCTAACTTGATTACATCAAATGCTACAGGATGCATACATCATTTCATAAAGGATATTTTCAGATTTCTAATTCATTTATGAATGTCAAATGCAAGCTCTATTGGTATTTATTTCATGTACATAGATGGATTTCAATCCTTTGGGTCAAGTATATTGATGCTAGAATCAAATACATCCAAGATTTGGGCCAAAGATACATGAAATGAATGGTAGAAGAATAATTTTAGCTTCAGCCCTGTTTTAAAACAGAAAATTCCAGCCCATAAACAAATTCAAAATGAGTGCATAAACTCAACAAGAAGCACTTTTGATCATCTATGAACAATGTCCTGAAGAAAAGAGGTCATTTTCCTCTATTACAACCATAAAGAACCCATGTTTGCTCATAAAAATAGATCAAAATAATGGACTGCCCTATTTATGACTGGTTATTTCAGCCCATAACAGTCCATAAGTCTTCAATATCCTTATCCTTTGCTTGCCCCAAAGTCACTCAAGTACTTGGGGCTTCATTAGACCAAGAATAAGGTAGAGAAGATGAGAGAAGTCGTGCATAAGACTAGGCTGAATACTCTTCTCTCAGATTTTCCCTCTTTTATAGACAGTTTCAGCATGCATTTTCGTCAGACCAAAGAGGCAGAGAAGTGGAGCTCTCACCAAGTTTACATCTTCAGTAGTTGGACCAGTTAATCTTCAGTTTGCATGCTCCATTCCATGCATCTCAGCTCCAGCTTTCTTCCAGTTTTCCTTAGACAGAGCAGCTCGCATTTTGCGTCGAAAATCACGGGCTGCTCTCTGCTCTAACCCTGGTCACTTTTTGACCAACCTAGGTCACTTGCTGGTCACCTAAGTCAGTTACTTTTGGTCCCACATGGACCTACTGGACTTTTGACAATTTTTGGCAACATTTTTGGGTTTTGTCCATATTTTTGTACCTGAATTAATGTGATTTATCCAGCAGACTGTCAATTACTTCCAAATGTCCAAGTTTTAGGTTCCCATAGACTTATTTTTCATAAATGTGCATGGTATATCTGCAAATTATATGCTAAATACAAAAGAACTTGTATAACTAAGGTAGATATTGGATAATAATGCCTGAATTTTGTATGCAAATATCTCATACAACTTCCAATGAAACTCTTCTGTGTTTATAAGAATCCCATGATTTATATCATGGACAGTAAACTCTTTGACAACGCGTATGTATGTATGTGTGTGTGTGTGTGTAGAGAGAGAGAGAGAGAGAGAGAGAGAGAGAGAGAGAGAGAGAGAGAGAGAGAGAGAGAGAGAGAGAGAGAGAGAGAGAGAGAGAGAGAGAGAGAGAGAGAGAGAGAGAGAGAGAGAGAGAGGCCATGAGTGCCACATGCACCTTCCAATATCTCATACAACTTCCAGTGAAACTCTTCTGTGTTTATAAGAATCCCATGATTTATATTATGGATAGTAAACTCTTTGACAACGCGTATGTATGTGTGTGTGTGTAGAGAGAGAGAGAGAGAGAGAGAGAGAGAGAGAGAGAGAGAGAGAGAGAGAGAGAGAGAGAGAGAGAGAGAGAGAGAGAGAGAGAGAGAGAGAGAGAGAGAGAGGCCATGAGTGCCACATGCATCTTCCAATATCTTTTGGAGGATGGGGAGAAATGTGATATGTGGCATGTAGTGGGAGGTCACGTTCAACTATCAAGACCCACATATCGCTTATTGCTTCAAGCGTTTCAAGTGAGCACAAATGGCTATCTGTCACCTAGCCGATGTACCTTTGATCCTATGGGGTTGTAGTGAGCTTACCTTGATGCCTGAATGAGTAGCCTCCTCCCTCAAGCAAGATGGTAGCTCCACGATTTGAGATGCAAGCTCAATCAAGCTCAAGCCTCCTCCTTCGAGCTCCATCCTCCATAGTTGTACACAAGACAAGAGAAGAAAAGAGAAGAAGAAGAAGAAGAAGAAGAAGAAGAGAGGAGATGATGGATAACTTCTTCTCCAAGATCCCTCATGCTCACACATGCACTCTCTCACTCCCTCACAATCCCTCTCTCAAGCACATACAAGCAAGCAAGAAGGATAGAAGAAGAGAAGAAGAAGAAGCCACTTTTTCCACACACCAAAGAATGAGCTCCTCATTCACTTTTCAGGTTTATGTACAAGCCCTAAATCCCTTGGGCATCTGTCCCCTTTTTTTACATGATCGGGCATCTTATCAAGGTCCTCTTTCCCTATTCCCTTCTAGTTGCGTTATCCCTTCACCTATATCCATTTAGACTTTGCAACTTACATAGGAGAGAGCGTGGCGCTCTTATAAAATGAATTACATTGTGCCCCTTGCGAGAGCCCTCAGAGGCTCTCCTTCATCCTTGAGAGAGCATCCTTCATCCAGGAGAGAGCCTTCTTTATCCTTGAGGGAGCTTCCTTAATCCTTGAGAGCACCTTGCTAGAATATTCAGTGCTCTCCCATATTTTTCTCTAAGCTTACTTTCTCCTCCACTTTTCTTGCATAGGCAGAATGAGCTTCTTCATTCACTTTTTGACTTGGGCTTCCTCTGCTTCTTTTTGGCTACATGGTCTGTGTCCGTGACATGTCTTATAACATTACCCCCCTCCTAGACGAGTGCCAATCCCATGTTACTTGTGGGTTTGAGCTGATGAACATTTGGTGATTTGATAGGCAGTCATGTGAATCGATGATGATGGGGCCTCCAAAGTTGGTGGCTTGTATTGTTTGGAGTTTCCTGTAAAGAAAAGAAGGTGCACTGCTCTGGGGGTGTCTACCTTACTGTTGGTGCATTGTGCTAGTGCTAGTGGAACTGGGAGTTGGGTCGACCATAGGTAGGCTTGGGTGTTGTCGCACACTTGAGGACCTAGTTCTTGCCTAAGGAGGTGCAGTGAGTCTGGCTTAGGGAGACATGTCTAAGTATAGGCGAGGGTGACCTCCCTAGGTATGTCCTGCCCTTGATGTGCCCTAAGCATGATGTGGGGAATTAAAATGGGCAAGGGGGTTAGAGATGGAGTTGACCGGCCGAAGCCACTAGACACACCTAACTTAAGGACCCCTAGGTGCAGTGATTGTGACCTACATCATGTAACGAGATCATTTGGTTGCTTTCCTTGTGGTTTCCTTTTGGTGATCTCTCATTCTTTTGCTTTCCTTTTTTTCTTTTCTTTGTCTTTTCTCTCCTTTTCTTTTCTTTTCTTGTTTCTTTCTTTCTTTTCTCCTCTTTTTAAAAAATAATAATATAAATAGACGAAGATCTAGTCCTTGTCATCAGAGTCATGAGAGGGGAAAGTTGGAGGCTTAATGGATTTGCTAATAAATTGTCTACTTTGGATGTATCCTTTTAGGCCTATTTGAGCGTTAAGAGGAGTGGTGGATAGTAAGGGATGGTTTTAGCTAGTGAAATAACTGCCGCTCATATCCTCTAAGAGAGCTATGCAAAAAGATGGCAGGAGAGCTATGCAAAAAGATGGCAGGAGGGCAGCACACATCATTAGCCTAGCAATTGCACAACTATCTATGTTGCTGGCATTGAGATAAAGAAAGGGTGGCAGGAGGTGGTACTCCTGTGGCGTAGTTGTCTAAGTAGTACCCTAAGTAATCTTAGATAATTATAAGTAGTAATAAAGGAAAGATTTGGACAAAAAGTGAACTTGTTGAGAAAATGGGCAATTGAGTCCCATAGATTATTTTCGAAGAAGGTCAGGTGTCCTTCGACTTGGTGGAATTTATGTTATATATCATTGGAAAATCATATCTGCCATGGATGTGAGGGTTAAAGTCCACCCCTACCCTTCTTGGATATGGCATATGTGTGGGGTTATTTTTCTTGAAGGGTAGTGTGTTGCAAAATGACATCTAGGCGTCCATGTTGCCATCCCAGATTCTCCTTCTCCACTTTGGTTGGGACTCAAAGCCTTGAACTATCCGGGGCACTTCCATGACTTTGTCTTCCCAATATTCGGGTTCTTCCATTCCCCATTGTGTCAGGTTCTTCTCCCTCTCTTGGTTCCACCCGTGTCGCGCCTTCCTCCCACGGTTATTACCTCCTCCACCACTTTGGTCGATAGCACTTTGCATAAGGTAGAGGGGAATTCGAAGGTGAAGTTGAAGGGTTGGCGGCCTTTTTTTTTTTGCTTCCACACTATGAGCTCCGCATTCTAATTCACTGGGAAGTAATCCGCTTGTGGTGGAATTGGTGCTTTAGAGACTATTGTTGGTCATGCTTTTAATCTTCTCTTTGCCTGCTCCAATATCCTCACCTTTTTCCTCTTGAGTTCTGCTTTTCTCTCGGCATTGGTGTCCACCTCTTGCTGCATTTCTAGTTGTGGAGAGGGAGATTGTGGTACTAGTTTCTCTTCTGGCTGTCCCATTTTAAACTCCAACCCAGCTTCTGGAAGTGGCCTCTTCCTTTCAGCTTCACTCTGGGCTCTTGTGGTTCTCCTTCCTTGAAGCTTAGTAGGTCCACCTCTTTGACCATTATCCTTGTTCCCGTATTAGCAAATAAATTTCTTTGATCTTGTCAGCTTAGGCTAGTCCCTTCTTCTTGTGGTCGAGCACACAGCCCATGCCTTATGGCTTTGTGGGTGATCTCCAGCTTTTTCTTTAATGATTCAACAGCCTCCTCCTCCTTTGACTATGTGATGTCCATTATAGTGCTGAGGAAGGCACGTTGTTGGGCTTCTAGTATTGTCTACCACAGCCTCTACGCCTTGCTCTCTACAAACACTCTATTTCCTTTTGCAAGGGCTAGGTGACTCGCTAGGTCTTTCACTCTTCTCTCACTCTTTGCACCCATTTGTCGACCTTTTGTTGTATCTTCTTTAGGCTCTTATTTTGTCTTTGTGCTAGGGCCACTATGGTCGGTTCTTGCGCTTTTCACTTTTCAGTTATTGTCTCCTTCTTCTTCTTCAAGTATTCGATCTCTCTCTCTAATCTCCCTTGTTCTTCCATTTCCATCATTAGCCTACCTATCATTTCATTCATTTGTTTTTGATGCTCCTCCCCTTCTAAGGCTTTCGTTGCTTCTTTTGCTACAAGTCAATCCATGGCTTGTTGGATCTTGTCCATTCGCCATATTAGTTCTTCATTTTACACTATGAGGAGTTTATATTGCCTTTGCAGGCCGATCAACTCCTGATGCTCTTCCTCAAGCCCCTTCCTCCACTTATCTTCTTCTCCTTCATTAGCCTTGAGCTTTGCTTTTAGCTCACTTATTTCTTTCTGGTAGCTTGCCAATTTCTCTAGCTAGAAGGTTGCCATGGCCTCCTTTTTGGCTTGAAGCTCAACAATAGTGATTTTCTTTTCTTCTTTTGCCCTCTCCAGCTGTGACAGGAGTTCCTTGACATAGTCATCGTAATGTGTAGACGACGGCGGCATTGTAGGAGTAGTCGTTATTGATGCTTCTATCTATCTGCCTTTTGGGGTCCCCTCCGAAGCCAATGGTAGAGGCATCCACAACGAATACTCTAATCACTAGGGTCCCTCCACTTCCACCTTGAACTATTTCTTTGTGAACCAGAAAAATTGCACCCAGGCCACAAGGTTATTGGCATTCATAGTGGTAGAAGAGGCTTGGGTGGGTGCACAGACTAGGACTGTGGGCACTAGGACATGTGGGATGGGGTTAATTAGACCCTTGCCCTTGCCCTCCTCGACTACTGGGGGTGGCATGTTTTTCGGTGCTTGGGAGTTGTGCTTGGGCGTTCTTCTTTGTGAGGGATCATGGCAGCCAACTCTTCTTCCCTTGAAGGTTGCTCCACTGAGAGGTGGATGACTAGGGTTATGTCTTCTTCTTCTTCCTTCCTCCTTAACTCCTCGGCCTCTCGCTTTGCTTTCTTGTTCCTCTCCTCTTCATCTTTCCTGGATTCCTTTTTTATTCTTTTCACCTCCTTCTTTTCTCTTCCCTTTCTTCTTTCTTCGGCGCTTTTGGACCCACTTTGGGCTCTTAGTAGATATGCTTTTTCTTTCTTCTTGCTCTCTTCTTCGGCCTTCTTTTTTGGAGTCTTTTTCTTTGACTTCTTGGCCCCTCCTTGGCTAGATTGTGCTTTTTCCCGCTCTCCTTCTTCGTCATTCACAGTCCTCTTGCTGTATTGCTCCTATTCTTGGTGTGGAGGGGACTTGTCTGGTGTCTCGCCAACTTCATCATCTTCTTGTGCTTTCCCTAATGCCTCTCTGATGATGGCCATTCAAGAACCCCCTGAAGCCAATGGTAGAGGCCTTTGACAATGACTTCTTCCTCGCTTTGGAGGTCGGGGATTCTCCCCCCACGGGTCTTCCACTTATGGTGGCCAATGCTTTCGCCGATGTTTCTATCATCTTCCTCATGAAGCCATTTAGGTTCACGTCATTAAAGGACTTGGCAACGATGCTTTCCAGCATTGGCACATTGATTTTGCTCATCAATGCGTTGTACCTTTGGTTGGAGAACAAAGCATGCACCATTTTGGCATGTGGTTGGACTCTGGGGTTGGGGATGTTAGCTAGGCCGATGCCATCATTGGTGTGGACCATCACTTTGTCCATTCCCAACATGCTGTACACGTCCCTTTTTGGCCGTCTTTTAACTTTGTTGGGTAGGCCCCAGTGCTCTCTCGACCAACTCGAGACTCAAATCGATTTCCATTTGGCGGGCTTCATTCTCTTGACGCACCGTGATGGTGCCGCAGTTTCTGTTGAAAGTCCGAAGGAATTCCATGCACTTCTCATAGTCTATGGCTTGGCCCACATTCTCCACATACTTCTGTAGCTTACACTGCTTTATGATTTGCTTGATGGCCGGCTCCTCCATGACTATGTCTTCCAAATTCAGGATGTGCCTGAATTTGAATTGGTCGTAGGCCCTTGTCTCCCCACCACTGAGAGGTCGTACTTTGCTTGCTCTTCCACCTAGAATGACAACTTATTGGTTTTCTCATGTCCTGCCATTGTAGGTACCTGTCTCATGAAGGCATAGCCCACCATTAGTATTCTTCATATAATTTTTACGAAAAGGCATGTAGGAGATGGAAGAAATGCTTATGAAAATTGAAATGCTTAAATATGGAAATAGAATTTTTCTTTAAACAATCCATGTATTTCCCAAAAATTTCTAACGCCTTTCCTCAATCATGAGTTGATTTTTATGCATTCTTTTCTGTTTTTGAACGTTGATTGAGGTTTTAGGGTTTGTTTTTATGTTCCATCACACCTTTTATCATTCACATCCTCCCCCCTTAGAGATGAGAAGAATCCTTCATAGGATTAGAGGTTGAGGGGTGAAGACCATTTAGCTCATGCTCATTGTGTTTCACCTTCTCATGAGCCAAGCATAGAAGTTTGGGTTGTACTCCTTTTGAGCATAATGGTCTATGTCGACATATCAGATGCTTACGTAGGTGAGGTAAGTGAGGACATTGGTGAGGAAATCACCGGAGTCTATTCGGATGGCAATGTGCAGCTCCTCCTTGGTCAACATGCGATCTAAGTAGGAGTGAGTCATGATGTGCTCTTCGAGGGGCCGGTTGTGGATGGTGGTCAACACCCTATAGGAGGTTGGGGCTACATAAGTTGGGTCATATTTCGAGGTCTTGATTGCATGTCTCTGCTTAGTGTTGGTCATGATTTGGTAGCCTTCTTGCTCCCATTGAAGTTTGAGAGCATATCATTGTCAAAAGAAAGAGGAGTCATTAGCAACCAGCTCTTTCAACTTTGCAATTTCTTGGTCAATGGCAAGGGCCGTGCCCTTGGCGTAAGACGTAATGACGTATTGCTTGCGTGCTTGTTCACGGGAAATCTCGGTATCTATGAGTTTCTTAGCTACTTGGGGAGACTTAATGAATACAAATTCTAATTCTTCCCATGAGCAAGGTAGCATGCATACCTTTGTCGCTAAAGGCTTGTCTAAGAGACCTAAGTCTAATCGGTCATATCTTTTAGCAAGTGTGGTAAACGTGGCATCCAAATGCCGAAGGCAACCAACTAAGTCATTGTCTATATTGTTAGCTAAGTTTGCGGCCAAGGTAAGAATCAAACGTCATTTGTAAGAATGTTTAAGGCCTGCTGGGGATTGGGGTTTGATTGGACTTGATAGCTTGGCGGCGGCGGCGCGGCTGTCATCTGCGGTTGCGGCTGCTCAAGAGTGTGCGGTTTGGCCTCTCGTGCACTAAGCTTGGTCTGAGATTTTGACTTTGTGCTACTAGATGTCTATGAGGCTCGAGTAGCACTAGTCGTGATGGGTTGGGATGGTTTGGAGTCAGCAAGCTACGGTTTTGGGCAATAGACTCGTTGAGGTTCTACAAGCTTAATAGTATTGGGCTCTAGGGGCTTTGTAGCTTGATCTTTTTGCAGTTTTAGGGCCTGATATGTTGTGTGGCTCTACATAGTCAGGCTTGAGAGTAGCGTTTGAAGAGAACCACTGGCTCTCTTGGGTTTAGGCACCCATATCTAGGCATTGCCCTAGGCCTTGTGTTTGCAGTAAGGTTTTGGAAATCCATCTCGGGTTGATTGTTCGTGTGTGCCTATAGTTTCTCCATTGCCTCCTAGGTTTTCAAGTGTGAGTTCCTAGGCTTGTGAGGTTGTAATTGCATGCTTCTAGGCAGTAGTCCTAGATGTTTAGGCACCCACTTGAACTGTGGTTCAGGGGCCTTAGCTTTGATCTCAGTGGCGTGTTGACGGTGTGGCATGGTGGGTTGTGACAAGCCCCGATTCCCCTTCTTAGACTTGGTGGTTTTTTTCTCTACCAATGGCCTTGCAAACCTTGATAGAGCTGCGCTGCCCTTGCTAAAAGTTGTGACTATTCATACATGATCGATAGCAAGGTGAATATGCTATGACTCGTAGTCAATATTACAATGTTCTTGCTTTTTAAATGAGCGTCCTAACAACGATTCCTAACCAACATCTTTTGTGTTCGGCAACATGTGAAAGATTATGGGTTTGCTTTCAAACCCAATAGAGGTTGCTAGTTTTCACTTTTCTAGAAGGGCATAAGATCGGCCCCCAAATGGGATAAGTTTGGCATTGGTAGGTTGTAGTTGTGGACGGCCAATTTGAGTCCGATGATCGTGAGTTAAGATATTGAAATTAGCTCCCTCATCGATCAATGCGTCAAAGGTATGTGCTTGTTGGGCAATGACCATCATGCATGTAGGTAAGCAGGCGCTATTGCTTGCTCATCTTCCTCCTCAATTTTCGTTATTATGGCGACTCGGAATTTCACAGGGGACTCTAGCATGGGAGGCTCATGTAGTAGTGGGGATGCGTAGGAGGGTAGTACTTCTTTATGGGGCTCCCATTGAAAAAGTCGATGTTCTCTCCATCTAGGGTCTCGAGCTCTACATTGCTCGTTCACTTGATAGTGCAGACTCGAAAAGGCCCCAATCCCTTGAACTTCATCTTTGGGGGTAAACGCACCTCTGTCTAGTTGCCCATATATTACTACACTGACAGTACCCGTACCTGCACACTACAGGCGGAAGACACCTTTCACTGTCACTTCATTCTTTATTCTTTCAGTGATATTTGAATAAAGGGAAGGCCGGTCACACATTGTGACTATTGGAGTTCCCACATTTGGAGTCTCTCTCTTTCTTGCTCTTGCTCCATTCGCCATAGCTCTCATCTCCGTACTCTCTTGCTCGATCCTTCTCACCTTTCAAGTGGTATCAGAGCTTGGCTCTTCAAGGTCTTGAATGTGGTTGGGCACTTCTTCAGCATTCATTCGAATACCTACACTCTTATCTTCACTCTTGGCAGATAACCACACCTTTCAAGCTTCTGATCGGTCTCATCCTTCTCGAGCAAGCATCGAGCATTCTTGGGCAACCTCAGGCATTCGTCTTCAAGTATTGGAGCTCTCATTCCACTCTTTATTTCAGTTCACAAGGTTTGAAGAACAAGGCAGCCATGGCTCAGTCCATGAAGGTTTGGAACTGAGCTCTCTCTCTTCTATGCTTATTGATGCCTCTTGGGAAGCTTCTTTGGGAGCCATAAAAGCTCCCTAACCATCAAGTAGTGCCTAGCTCCCTCAAAAACATCAAAAGCATGATTTTAGTAGGTTGCCCCATTTTCTTAGCTTGTCAAAAATGTGGCCTTCATCTCCAACACCTCTTCAGGCCATTGGCACTACACAAAGGTCTCATTTGAGGCATAGGAGCATGCTTCAACCATGGCTTTGAAGGCTTGAGCTTGGCATTGACATTTGGGTCTAACATACTTTATTCTAAGACTATCATAATAGTCTCTAGGCAGCCCCAAACAGTGCTACATTATCATTTGATGTTTATGCTTACTTTATACTAGCTATTGATGCCATTTGGTACTTGAATCATGCCCGAATGTTATGGGAAGCTATGCATATGATATGCCATTGATTTAATGCTGATTTTGGCCCTATTTATACTCAATTTGATAGTGAATTTAATGCTGTAATAGAGCAAGGCTGAAGCTATTTCACTCGGGTTATGTTATGCCTATTGGTCTCAGGTGCTTCCCAGATGCTTGTTATGACTATTTGGATGCAAATGGAGGTTGGAAAATGTCTTGGATGGTTTCGAAATGTATTTTGAGCCTCCTTTGAGCTCCGTATTGGTTGGCACTTATTTGACATTGGTCTACATTGACATGCTTTGTGTTAGAGGTTATACCTATGGTCTATGCATGACCCGTTGGTACATGCTTGAAGCATATGTCAATGATGCATACTACCTACATTGTTTGAGCTTCTTTGCCACTTGGAGCTTCAGTTGGGCTTGTACTTGGATACTTTAGAACCTCTTTTGGATGTTTCTTGGCTTGTCAGAGATTGACTTGGGTTCGTACATGATGTACTTGGATGCTACTAGATGCTTTGATTGCTTACATGCTCTTGGTACTCTCATGATGTACGATCTTGGCTATGAGATGTCTTATGCATTTACATGCTATCTTCGAGCTTGGGCTCATTTGGCATCAAATTTTGTGCCACTGAGAGCTTTATGTTGATGGTCTTGGATTTACCTAGAGCTTGCGGGTTATGCATTTGAGCTATTACTTGAGATTTGAGACTAGGATCTCTTACATCTTTGACTATGATATTTGCTTGGTAGATCCTTTCGTGTTTGCTCTTGGATGCTTATGAGCTGATTTGATTCATCTTCATTGAGCATACACCGACCTTTGTCAAGTGTCAGGCCTTGCCAATGGTGTGTACATCTTGCTTATTACTCAAGAGATGTATCGGTTGTACTGACAGACTCTCTTGACACATTTGGGTGTTTGGTTCATGTTCATTGGTTGTCATAGTGCCCCTGTTATGCCCGCTTGATGCAGGATTAGACTTGGCAGTTACTATTGTCATTGAATCTCTATTAGCTCACTATTTGCTCTCATTTAATCAATGCTGTCATTTATTATAGCAAGTTGTTTTATGTGGATTGTGATGTATTTAGTGAGCTTAATCATGTCCTTTTGATGTACTTTTGGTATTATTTGGTGGACACTTGGTCATTCTAGTAGTTTCTCTTATTTTTAGCTTGTTTTGGCAGTGGTTTTGGCTTGTTTACTACTAATTACAACAAATTGTTTTCTACATACTCTGCCTCTATTTGACTCATCATGGCTAGTTATCTCAAAGATATGACTTTGTTTTGTTAAAATATTGAGAATGCATGCTATGGAGGATCAGTGATGAGCAAATAGACAATCATAATGAGGCAGAAGCATTGACAAAGAAGAACAATTAATATTATCCAAGCATAATGCAAGTACAACTGATTGATAATGACTGATAGAATGAGTGTGAGGATGAGTGCCTTTTATAGGCTTACAGTAGGTGGTATTGGTAGGTGGAGATAGGTGGAAAGGGACCATGGTATTCAACAACCGTGGTTTTAATAAACCATGCATACATGACCTAGTCTAAGGCTTTATTTGTAGTCTGTTTCTTTGCCTTGTTTGTTCCAAACAAAGAGGCTATGGTGGATGTGATTGCACATTTCTCAACACCCCTCCTCAGTCACAACTGAAAAATACATTGAGTATATAGAGGTTGTCGTGAGTAGAACCTTGCTAAGTGTAGACATGGAAGAAACAAAAACAACCATACAAAGATAGAGGCTGTTACGAGGCCTCACTAAGTGTGTAGAGGCTGTAGTGTGCAAAGGTTACATGAGGAGTTTAGGAGCTTATGGTGGGAACATTAGGCAAGTCCACATGTTAAACTTTAAAAAATTCTATCAAAAAATGAGCTACAAAAGAGGGACTGGTGAGTCCTATCCTTTTGTTCTTGGGTTTCTTCTTCTCCTTCTTCTTCAATGTTGTCTTCATCTTCTTTGATTGTAGCAAGATATGATCTTTGAGACTTTTTCTTAGCATGGCAAAATTTCTCAATATGCCCAGATTTCTTACGAAATTCACAAACTACACTCTTCTTCCCTTTCACATAGAGGAGTTGTTGATCTCCTCTTGGGATGCTTGTTTCTCCCTTGTTTTTGATCTTCTTTTCCTCTCCTCTTGGGATGCTTGTTTCTCCCTTGTTTTTGATCTTCTTTTCCTCTTCCAGGAGAGAGGCTTTGATGTCTACAAGTTTCGGCTTTGGCATGTTGATTAATGTTGAGATATTTGCAATCACACCTATTGTAGCCTCTTTGTATGAGGCAGTTCTAGGCTTAGGACATGCAGGCAGATTGAATCCCATATGCACAGAAAGGGAAAACTACTACCATCCAACAACTATAAAGCATTATACTTGACTACCACTTTTCATATGGAATGAATACAAGGTCATGATGCTTTGTACTTTCAGTTAAGTGTATTGCCTTTGTCAGTCCTACATAAGATTGTGTTTATGAGTCCAAGTTGCCAACTTGGAACCTAATTCACTTGTGTAACAATTTGTCTCTACTTGTCTATGTCATCATGAGTTTGGTCTTCATCTTCCATCCGCCATAGCATCTGCCATGCTCTAGATCCCACTTATTTTGACAATTAATGTGGTAGACACATTATCAAACTCAGGTGGAAGACTTTTGAGAAGAACTCCAATGCAAATGTCTTCATCCATCTTGAAGTTGATTCCTGCAAGTTGTGTCAACAAGCTTTCCATATAATTCAAATGAGTTGCAAGTGAGGTATTACCTTGCATGTCGAGCCTAAAAAATTCAATTAGTAAACCATAATTTGAGGATTTGGAATGAGCTCCAAATAGGGTTTCTAATCGATCCCATGTTGCGTAAGAGGTTTCACAATCATCAATATGATGAATACAGTTGTCATCAAGTTCGAGCTTGATAATAGCTTGAGCCTTATCATCATTTTATCCCATACAACTAAAAGTGCAGCTTCACTTGGTTTCTTCTCTCTTGACCACTTGTGATTGACCACAAGCCTTTCTTCATTAGGATAATTTTGATCCTAGTTTGCCATGTATGGAATCCAACACCATTGAATTGGGATGTCGGTGAGTCCTTGCCCATTTTGAGATTGCAAGATCAGCAACAAATCATCTCCAAAACAATTCAAAATTCAGTTGAGCACAAGTGCTAAGAAGCACTAGGTGATTAGTATCAAGTGATACTAGGTAATTTGGTGACTATGATGCCCTTGAAGTTGGAATCTTCAAGATCTTGCAAGTCTGAGTATTCCCCTCCTTGATTTGATGTTGGAGTTACAAAAAAAAATTGAGAATAGTCTAGCAGAAGTGTTGAATTTGAGTGTGTCAAAGGACACAGGAGGATTAGTGTTAATCAACACTAGTATTAAGAGATACAATGTAGTTGGCACTTGATGTTGAATCTTCTTCTTGCTAATTCAAAGTAGTAACTTAGCTAGGAAATCAATGCTGTAGTAGATCAGAGGGTCAGTGACATTATTGAGCCAAAGGAAGTAGGAAAATGAAGAAAAAATTGAGCTTTGAGGTTGATGGCTATGGAGTCTGCATTAGGGTTTTTGGGGGCAGTTTGGTTTTTTAGCTCTTGTGAACTAAATACTTGATCATTTCAAAAACTTTCTTGATAGAAATGAAGCTTAAGAGGAGGCTATCAAAGCCCAATGATGCTCGTCAGCATCGCGACATGTACAGGTGGAATGAAATGTACAAACAATAGAAGGCACAATCTGGATTGCGAGCTATTGTAGGTGCAATGATGGAGCAAAGATGTAGCAATGTTGAGCTTTGAAGTGATAGGGAGGAGTGCCTAGAGCAAATGAAGAGTTTTCTAGAAGAAAGCATGAGCTGAAATGGGCCCGGTTTGAAAGATTCAAGCCCTCCACTGAAGGTGGGTAGCTATGGAGGTAGGTGAGAGATTCATGGAAAAGTGGAGGGAACCAGAAATTCAAACTGGAATGGCTCAATTAGTGGCATGATGACCCACTAACTTAAAACCTGCTCTGATACCATGTTAAAATATTGAGAATGCATGCTATGGTGGATCTCTGATGAGCAAATAGACAATTATAATGACGCAGAAGCATTGACAAAGAAGAACAACTAATATTATCCAAGTATAATGCAAGTACAACTGATTTATAATGAATGATAGAATGAGTGTGGGGATGAGTGCCTTTTATAGGCTTACAATAGGTGGTATTGGTAGGTGGAGATAGGTGGAAAGGGACCATGGTATTCAACAACCGTGGTTTTAATAAACCGTGCATACATGACCTAGTCTAAGGCTTTACTTGTAGTCTGTTTCTTTGCCTTGTTTATTCCAAACAAAGAGGCTATGGTTGACGTGATTACGCATTTCTCAACATGTTTAACATTGCCAAGTTGGATGGCACCAACTATGGCTACTGGAAATATTAAATATGGTAGGTTTTGGTATAGAAATTGCAGATTAAGTCACTAAGAAACAAAGGTATTGAACCTGAGAATATGGATGATGATGACTGGGCTGATTTAGATGCACTATGCAAGTCCACTATCATTTTATCATTCTCTGAAGAGGTCCATAATAATATTGTTGAGGATGAAGATAAGAGTGCATGGAATCTATGGGAAAAGATTTAGGAACTTTATGCAAATTAGAGCCTTGCTTTACAAGTGTATTGGTTTAAACAGTTGATAGATCTTCACATGAAGGAGGGGACCCCATTGTCTGCTCACTTTAGCTAGTTTCATTCTATCATGAAGAATCTATTTCAACTAGGTATTGAGTTTTAGGATAATCTGCATCCTTTGTTTTTGCTTGTGGCACTTTACCCGAGTCTTGGGATGTATTTTGCACTGCGATCTATACCAACAAACTTGATGGGCTGAAATTGCAAGATGTAGAGAGTGCTCTTTTGATTGAAGAAATTAATAGGAAAAACAATGATGTTTCCCGTAGTTCATATGCTTTATCTGTTAGAGGTGGCAAGAAAGATAATGATAGTCATCATGGGAAGGTATCACAGACTGATTGTCCATAGACAGATGACTAGAGGGCTGAGATGGCCAAGATTCCCTATGCATCTGCAGTGGGCAATCTTATGTATGCCATGATAGCCACCTGCCCAAGTATTGCTTTTGCAGTTGGTGTTGTGGCACGTTATATGGCTACACCTGGTAAGAGCATTGGGATAACATGATGAAGGGTATCATGAGATACCTAAAGTGCACTACTGATATGTGCATATGTTATGGAAGCCAAGATACAGGAGTCGTGGGATATATTGACCCTGACTATGTAGGCCATGCAGATAATATGAAGTCCACCTATGGCTATGTGTTCACTTTTGCTAGATGTGCTATTTCTTGGATGTCTAGGGTGCAAAAATGCATGGCCCTTTCTACTACAGAGGTCGAGTATGTTAGAGCCACCATTGAGGCTTGCAAGGAGGCCATTTGGTTGGGTCATTTGGTTTTTGACCTTGGTATTGCAGATGTTATCCCTACATTGCATTAGGATTCTATGAGTGTTATCCAGTTAGCCAAGAATCAGGTCTTTCATGCAAAGATAAAACATTGAGGTGAGGTATCTCTTAATTTGTGGGGTCGTTGAGGACAAGTCTCTTGACCTTGTCAAGATCTCAATTGACCAGAATCCTATAGACTCGCTCACGAAAAGCCTCTCTATAGAGCGCTTTGCCTTCCTCAGGCAGTTAATGGGCATTGGATGAGATGACACATTTCCTCATCCTCTTGTATCTATGCATGTGTTGTATTGTCTTTTTTCTTTTTTCTTCTCACTCCTCATTGAGGCAAATTCATCTTTAAGTGGGAGGTTATTGGGGCTAAAGGCATCTCCGCCTAGCCGCCTATGTATTACTACATTGATAGTACCTACACTTGCACACTACAGGCGGCGCAGCGGGTGCCCATCATTGTTACTTCATTCTTTATTCTTTCAGTGACATTTGAATAAAGGGAAGGCGGTCACACATTATGACTATTGGAGTTCCCACATTTGGAGTCTCTCTCTTTTTTGCTCTTTCTCCATCCGCCATAGCTCTCATCTCCGTGATCTCTTGCTCGATCCTTCTCGCCTTTCAAATGTGTCCTATCGCTATTTTATAAGCTGTTCAATAGGCTCGTAAGGCTGCCATCAATTTGTTGTCCCAGTCACTGTGCGAGGCAAAGACCACTTTGGTCAGGATGTTTATTAAGATTTTATTAGTAGACTTAGCTTGGCCATTACTTGAGGTTAGTAGGGTGAGGATTTTTGATGGATGATTAGAAAGGTCAACAAGAGGTGAGTGATTGCTTCATTAAATGAAGTGGGTGCCTTGATCACTAACTAGTTCAATGGGGCAATCAAAGTGTGATATCACTTGCTCTTTAAGGAACTTAGCCGTGGTTGAGCATCATTTTTTCTCGTGGCTCATGCTTCTACCCACTTGGTGAGATAGTCTGTAGCAATGATGATGTACTTAACTTGCGAGTATCGTGTTGCTAGGACTAATTGGCCCAATGAAGTCAATTTTCCATTTCTCGAATGGTTCTCTAGCAATGATTAGGCTTAGCTCCATTTTGTCCTTGCAAATTGGTACCTTGGTCCATTGGCACTTGTCACATTGCTTTACAAATCGTGCTACATCTCGAAAGAGAGTAGGCCACCACAGTTGAGACTGTAGCACCTTGCGGGCCGTCATGTCTCCGTTGAAGTGTTCTCCTGCGATTCTGCTGTGTGCTTCTGCAAGTGCGTCATGCATCTCATGTTTGTATACACGTCTACGCAACAAATCGTTATGCCCTAACCTATAGAGTTGTCCTACTATTAACTGATAGGTTTGTATTTTAAGGATGACTTGCCTAAGTTGGGCCTTCTCGATGGGTCTTTCAGGTAGTTCATGGTCAAGCACTTGGACTATGTTGTTTGCCTAGTATGGCATCAAATCAGCTCGCTCTAAACAAGTCCCTTTTGGTGGACAAGTTAAATAGGTGTGCATCCGACAAGTCATTTGTGATGCCCTATCCATCAACTTCTCCTGTGGGTATGTGAGATATATGGTCGGCCATGTAGTACTACTTTCCCTTTGCGTACAACCACAGAGAAGTCGAACTCGAGAAGTAGAAGTAACCATCAAGCAATGTGTCCCGTAGCACAAGGTTTATTAATAAGACAAAGCAAGGCATGATGGGGTCAACAAAGAAGACAAAAGGTGTGGCCAAAAGTTAATGCCAAAATTTCTTTACAGCAAACACCATGACTAACCCTCCCTCTATGTGATGGAGTAGTTTATCTCAGTATCCGTGAGTTGTCTGGTAGCAAAACTCACTAGATAGTTTAAATTGTGTTCACCCAATTGGCACAGCTGTAAATAAGCTAATTTCCATAAGAAGCCATTAAATTGAAGATACAAGAAATAGACTAAAATGCTAAGAAACCATAGCCAAGGTGGCTAGGCATGAAATGATATTACCAATGTTGGTTGAGAATCAAATGATGAGTGGGTGCAGCATGGTATGCATCCCAAGCTATGGTGGCCAAGAGTATTCACCCTTTTAGATGGTGGGAGGTTGAGACCTCAAACATGTAATTTTGTAAAATGGCAAAAGATGCTAGGCTAGTTATAACTTAGCCTTTTGTCTTAATCCTAGTAGGCTAAATATTGGCTAAGGCATTTAGGCACTTTTACTCTATTATAAGCTATCCCGACCTAGAAGAGCTTTGTCCTCAAACAAAGCTGAATTTGGGATAAGATACAAGGACGAGTACAATAATAGCTTGAAATAGATGAAATCGTGTTGAAATATGAGTCCATGCTAAAGAAGACCAAATAAGTCGATGAAGAAAGACCATGTAAATGGAACAAACTGCTGTAGGCTGTCCAAAATAGGTTGCAGTACAAATCTGGCCATATCTTGAAGTAGAAGTGTCCAATTTCCATGTACAAGGTATAGAAATGTAGCGGAAAATATGTAGTATCCAGCCATGCTATCAAAATTAAATTTTGATGAAGATACAATATTTAACATAAGAATATAAATTTATTACAACAAGCTGATTACTATCCAATGAACTATCCTCTTGAAGAAGCCATGGAAATTGTTTTGAATAGGAAGCATGTTGCCAAGAAGATTCTTCCATAGGCAAACCCTTCCACTTAATAAGATACTCCACAAGAACTAGGTTCCTTATAACTTTCTCCCGCTTAGCAATAATATTTTCGGGTTTACATATGATCAAACCATCTTCATCAAGGGGAGGTAGTTCTTCAAGAACTTGGATTTCAGGGCCAACCTACTTCTTGAGCTGAGATGCATGAAAGACAATGTGGATGTGTGTAGTTGAAGGTAAATCAAGTTGATAGGCAAGATCCCCAACTCTCTTAACTATTTGGTATGGACCATAATACCTATGAGCAAGTTTATTATGTCCTCCCTTAAGAGAAGCATAATAGGATTTTGGAACCTTCAAGAAAACCCATTCACCTTTATCAAACTCCACATGTCTTCTTTTCTCATCCGCATAGGCCTTCATTGTCTCTTGAGCTTTTCCAATGTTATCCTTGCATTACTTCATAAGAGCCTCCATCTTCTCTAACTCTTTACAAGCATTAGGATTTACATAATCATGAAATAATGCAGAAGGCACTTGAACCTTGTAACCATATAATGCTTCAAAAGGAGACATTCCAATACTCATGTGATGAGTATTATTATAACAAAATTCTGCAAGATGAAGCCAATGATCCCATGCACTTTGTGCGTCATGGGAAAAATGACGCAAATAAACTTCTAGCCATTTGTTAATCCTTTTGGTTTGCTCGTCCCTTTGTGGATAATAAGTTGTACTAGGAGTCAAAATGGTCCCCATAGAAGAGAACAAACTCCTCCAAAAGCTGCCCATAAACTTGGTGTCACGATTGGACATAATCTTCATTGGTATTCCGTGAAGCTTAAAGACACATTTCATAAACTGATCAGCCACTTGCTTTGCTGTAAATTGAGCCTTTGTTGGAATGAAATGGGCTGATTTAGTCAACCGGTCTACCACCACATAAATGCTATTCCACCCGTACTTTGTTGTAGGCAATCTCGTTATGAAATCCATGCTAATATTAGTCCACTTTTCATGAGGAATAGGTAGTGGCTGAAGCAAACCACCGGGTAGAAGTGTGGAATCCTTATTTTGTTGACACGGAAGACAACTCATAACATGGTCTTTAACATCTCTTCAAATACCTTTCCAATAAAAGCTCTTATGAATGTTATCAAATGTTTTGAACAAACCATGATGTCTCGCTAAAGGTAAAGAGTGCATCTCTTGCAAAATGCGTTCTTTGAAATATGATTGAGGAGTCAAGAAAACCCGTCCTTGATACCATAAAATGCAATTATGCCACTTATAATTTGGATACTCTCTTATGCATGGTTGAAATGGTAGAGATAGAACATGCACACATTCTTGATAAGGCATCTCCCACCACATTATCTTTTCTAGCCATATAAGATATCTCAAAGTCATATCTCAAAGGATGATAACCCAAGGAATCCTCTCAAGGAGGTTTCATTCGTAGGAGTAGGCCATTCTTTAAACTATTTTACCTTAATAGGATCCACTCTAATGCCTTGCTCTTCCACAACATGACCTAAGTATTCAACTTCATCTTCCATGAAAAAACACTTCATCATCTTGGCAAAGAGTGCGTGTCTTCGTAATGTGTCAAAGACCTCTCGTATATGCTTCAAATGCTCATCCTTGGATTTTTTATAGATAAGGAAATTATCAAAGAAAAAAATGACCGTTTTGAACAAGAAAGGCTACAATATTTTATTCATGAGGGCTTGAAAAGTAGCGGGTGCATTGGAAAGTCCAAATGGCATAATCAAAAAGTGGTATAACCCTCTTTTAGTCCTAAAAACTATTTTGAACTTAGCTCCTTCCTTCATTCAAATTTGATGATAACCTGATTAAATATCTATTTTGGTGAAGACCTTTGCATCTTTAAGCTCATCCAAAAGATAATCAATTCGGGGAATAATAGGATATCTATTCTTGACTGTTGACTTGTTCAAATCCATCCTTCTTCTTGATAAGAGCATGGGGGGAGAGGCAAACGATGATTGCCATTGCTGAATTAAACCCATTTTCAGCAATTCACTCCACTTCTTCCCTTTTAAACTTGGACATGCGATAGGGAGGTTTGTTTATGGGCTTTGTGTTGGGAAACAAATCAATAGGATGGTCAACCTCTCGCTTTGAAGGTAAAGATGATGGTGGCTGAAATGAATCCTTGTATTCCTCCAATAGCTCTTTCAATCTTGGATCCCTTTTCTTTGAAGAAGAAGATGGTTGATTGGATGATTGCTCTTCATCTACTTTCGCAAGGAAAAAAGTGAAGATGCATGACTTGGCATTGATTTCTTTTCACAATTTCTTCATGGAGATGACTTCTATTTGTTTGGGGTCTATGCCTTTCAATTCTATGTGCTGTCCTTGCCAATTAAATCCCATTTGTGTTTGCTCCAAGTCTAAAGTGAATTTGCCAAGTGTCTTCAGCCAATTACATCCAATAACAATGTCAATAGGCCCCATATCCAAAGTGATCAAGTCTACTTGTATTGTGCAAAAGGTTGAAAGCTCAATTGAAGTACATGGGCACACTTCTTTACTAGACTCATATGCACCATTGGAAACTTGTATCCACAAGGAAGAATCCATATCAATGGGTAGCAACTTCAGCCCGTTCAAAGATTTGGCATTGACAAAGCTATGAGTGCTGCCTGTATCCACTAAAATATGTGCAATCTTGCCATTGATGAAACCTTTGAGTCTAAGAGTATTTTCCCCTTTGCAACTGCTCCATGCATCATGTGAGATAGTATACAAGGAAGCATGAGAATCAATGCCACTTGGATCAAATGGAAATCCATCCATGGGATCATAGAATCCTTCATTAGTGGCATACTCTTCTTCATGAATCTCTTCAACCATTGGGTATGCATCAACATGCAATAAATTTCCCTCTTGATCTTCTTCTTCAACTTCCACATCTTGAGTGATCACCATATTGATTTTTGAGTTCTTAGCTTTACACTTCAGCTTATGATCTTGTGACCACTTCTCCCCACATTTGAAGCATAATCCTTTTGCATGCATTTCTCTAAGCTTATTGTGAGAAAAGGAAGTTGTTGTTAGAACTGTTTTGGGATAGTTTAGGAGCATTTTTAGCTCTTGAAAAAGCGACTCTTGTTTGAGCTACGTTTATGAAAGTTTGCCCCTGTTTCTGTGTATAATTTCCACCCTATTTAGAGGCATAAACAGTGGAAAAAGTTGGCACTTTGCTATTATAATTGTTTTGACTGTTATAACCCCTGTTTTCTTACTTAAAAGAGTCCCTTGATTGGTTGAAAACTTGCCCATATTTTGTAAGTTGATTGGAAATATTATTGCCCATACTCCTCTGTTTGAAATTTCCTGTATCTCTCTTGTACTTCAAGGAGTATCTTTCAGCCAATTGTATGGCCTCATGTAATGTTTTTGGTTGTTGAGCTCCTACTTCTGATGATAGGGCAGGGTCAAGACCAAAAATGTATTTATTCAGCTTAGCAAAATCTGACCTTTGTGAAGATGAATTTGTATTCTTCCCAAGAACATGACAAGAAACATACCTCATTTGCTATGTTTTCATCAAGTAGACCTAGATCCAAGCATTTGTAACTTCTAGCAAACAATGTGAAAGTTAAGTCCAATTGTTGGATGCACGTTTATTAAGTCATCCCTTGTGGGCCATGTTGGAAGCTAGTCCAAGAATGAATCGTCATTGTTGTTGCAATGGCTTAAGGCCTACTGGTGACTTAGACTAGATAAGTTGGTGTAAGGTACTTCTACTTTGGGATTCTCATTGGGTTTGCTGAGCATGGTTTGAGAAGTTGATTGGGTTTGGAGTTTGATTAATTCTTGGTCATTGAATTTTGCAGTGGTGTTGCTCATTAACGCTTGGTTGAGCTTTTGGTTGATAGACCATTGGAGCACTCATGGATTGAGCATCCTTTCTCTTGGTCTTTCTCCTACCCTATTTTGATTTATGTTTTTGGACCTTATTATTTGGAGCACGATATTGAAGATCATACATGCTACTTGTGAATTTGGGTAGCCACATCAAGGTGTTACCTTCATAGTAGCCTTGGACATGCAATAGGGCTCTTGAAACCTAGTGCAGCCTAGTCACTTGTGTACTATAGGAACACCAACTCCTTTATTTAGGTCTAGAGTGTGAGGCATGAAAACTATGAGTTTCAAATGATTGACTTTTGTAAGGCTATGGTCTATGCTTGGGGACCCACTTGATTGTTTGGTCTATATCTTTGGGTGTGGTTTCTAGATGCTAGTTGGACTTCATAGTGGTTGTATGTTGTGGTGCACTACCCCCTCCTTAGTGTTGACACTAGGGTTAACTACCAGTGGCACTACAAGCTTTTGGGTGGCTGTGCTACCCTTGCTAAAAGCCATTACTATTCTAATATTTTCTATGGCAAGATGGATGTGCTGCGAGTCATAGTCAACATTACAATGAACTTGTTTTTTTAACACATGGCCCAATAGTGATTCCTTGCCAACAATTTGTTTGTTATGTAGTACATAAAAGATGATGGGTAGGCTCTCAAACTCTCAATAAAAACCATTAGTCTACACTTCACCAAGAGTGGATAGGACTACCCTCCAAATGGGTTGATTGGTTGGGATTGACCAATAGTGGTCCAGTGGTCATATATTAAGATATTATAGTCAGCTCCATCATCAATTAGCATGTCAAAGGTGTATGCCTTTTGAGTAGTCACAGTTAAACGCAAGTAGGCTAGTGCTACTAATTCTTCCTCATCCTCATCCTCCATTTTAGTGATGGTTTGCAACTCTCACATTCATTGGTGGTTCTACCATCCAGAGGTTCATGGAGTGGATGCGATGGAGGGTATTACTTTTTTACGCATCTTTCATTGAAAAATCCTATGCCCTCCCTCTCTAATATTTTGAGTTCTACATTGCATGTTCTACTGATATTGTGAATCTTAAAAGGTCCTAATTCCCTAAATTTCATATTCTATTTTTGTTCCTTAATAGAGTATAGCAAGAATAGGTCTCTTTGCTTGAAGTTTCATTATTTGACATGCTTGTCAAACCAACTCTTGTGTTGCGCATTCTCACATATTACGGCATGGGTTGCAATGAGACAAGTCTCGAATAATAATTCTAGCTCTAACAAATGATTTGTCCATACTTCTTTGCCCTCCCATCTCTTGTGGACTGCTATTCTCAAGCTTGGAACAAAGAATTCCACCAACAGAATTGCTTCGATTCCGTAGGTCAATTTGAATGAGGTCTATCCTATGGCCATCTTATAGGTTGTCCTATATGCCCATAAAGCTGCCATGAGCTTGTTGTCCCATTCATTGCATGAAAGCAAAGACTACCTTCATTAGAATGCTTACTAAGACCTTGTTTGTGGATTCATCTCAACTTTTATCTTGAGGATAATACGGTGAGGATTTCTTGTGGATTATAAAGAAAGTGGATAGCAAGTGAGCAATCACTTCATTGATGAAGTGTGTGCCTTGGTCACTAACCAACTCTATGGGACAACCAAACCATGAGATTACTTGCTCCCAAAGGAACTTGGTTGTGGTTCTACCATCATTTTTGCGAGTTTCTCGAGCTTCTTTCCACTTGGTGAGATAGTCTGTGGCAATAATAATGTACTTGGCTTGTGAGTACTGTGCCATAGGGTTGATTGGACCAATAAAGTCAATTCCCCATTTCTCAAATTGTTGGCATGCAATCACTAGGTTTAACTCCATTTTTTCCTTACGAATAAGGACTTTGGTCCATTGGTACTCATCACAGTGCTTCACAAACTTAGCTGCATCATAGAAGAATAGCATAGGCCACAACAGTTGAAACTAGAGCACCTTGTGTGTTGTGGTGTCTCCACTGAAATGTCCTCCAACAATCCCATCATGTGTTTTCGTGAGCACATCATGCATTTTGTGTTTTCATACACATCTTCTTAAAACTGCATCCTATCCTAAACTGATATAATTGACCGTCAAATCGAGTGATAGGGTTGGATCTTCAACATTAATCTCTTCAATCTAGCTTTTTCTATGGGTCATTAGACAATCCATTCTAGGATGTGAACTGTATCATCCACCCTATACACTGTGAGACCTGCTCTAAACAAGTCTTGTTCATTGGACATCCTAAAAAGATGTGCATCTATTAGGTCATCAATGATGCCCTATCCAACCACTTCACATGTCGATATGCATGACATATGATTTGTCATATAGTGTTGTTTACCTTTGCTTACTACCATAGAGAAGTCATATTCCAAAGTAGAAGTAACCATCAAATAATGCATCCTATTGCACAGGTTTTGTTCATCACAAGGTAAAGCAATGCTTGATGTGTCAAAATTGTGGGAGAGAAGGAAGGAGTCTCACTTGTAGCTTTCTCACTTACACAATGGGGGAATACACACAAAGGTGGAGGCTGAAAACAGTTTTTCTCTTCTTAGTTGTGTAAGCCAAAAAGAACTCAAGTACAGAGAAATAGAAGAACCCTATATATGGGTCTCAAAACCAAACTCAGCTAACTAAGGTGGCATACTAACTGAGCCACGAACTAGAGTAGATAAGGATAACTGTCATCTAGCTATTATTCATGGGCGGTGTACCAACCGCATCTGCAGCTAACAAGTTGGTGACATAAATGCAGAACGGTCACCCTGGCATATCACGAGTGGAGCTCGATATCTCAACACTCCCCCTCAAGCTCAATCCCAATTCCTGCACACCAAGCAGGTCTCTGAACTTGCGCAGCTTCTCTGCGCCCAATGCCTTCGTGAATATGTCAGCTACCTGATCCTCTGTGCTGACATAAACTAGATCAATAAGACCTAGTAAAACCCTCTCCCGCACATAGTGATAATGCACCTCAATGTGCTTTGTTCTAGCATGATAGACTGGGTTATTTGCCAAGTGTATACTGCTCATGTTGTCACAATAAATGACAACTGGCCCATCTGTAGGCTGATGCATATCATAAAGTAGCTTATGCAACCAAGCTACCTCACATGCAGCCATTGCTGCACCCCTGTACTCGGCCTCTGTGCTCGACGAGGCAATTATAGGCTATTTCTTGCTGCTCCAAGTGACTGCAGCACTCCCAAAAGAGAACACATATCCACTGGTAGATCATCTATCAGAAATACTACCAGCCTAATCAGCATCAGTGTATCCATGCAACTGTATCTGAACTCCAGTCTCATAAAATAGTCCATACTGCAATGTGGACTTCACATACCTGAGTATGCGTCTAGCCGCATCCAAATGCGGTTTCCTTGGAGCCTACATAAACTGAATTACCAATCCAACAGCATAGCTCAAATCTGGCCTGGTAATAGTCATATAAATCAAACTTCCTACTATGCATCTGTACATAGTAGGGTCTTCGAGAAGCTCGCCTGCGTCTGTGCTCAGCTTCACATTCTGCTCCAAAGGAACTGAAATAGGCTTACAACCTGTCATCCCATATTTGGACAGCATGTCCAATCCATACTTCCTCTGCAAGAGCCATATCCCACTTGGTGATCTAATCACCTCAATGCCCAAGAAATAACGCAGCTCTCCCAAATCCTTCATCTCAAACTTCTGCTTCAATAGCATTTTCACATGAAGGATATCTTCATCACTGTCACCTGTCATAATCAAATCATCAACATAAACGACAAGTAGCATAATACCTTTCTCTGTTTTTCTCACATAAAGTGAGAAATCTGCCTTGGAAATCTGAAAGGCAATAGTGACAAGATATTGTCCTATCTTGTCAGACCATGCTCTAGGTGCTTGCTTCAAGCCATACAAGGCTTCCTTCAACCTGCAAACAAACTCAGGATGAACAACATGCACATAACCTGGTGGCTGCTCCATATAGACCTCTTCTTGCAAATCACCATGCAAGAAGGCATTCTTTACATCCATCTGATGTAAAGACCATCCCTTTGATGCAGCCATAGCAATGACTGCTCTTACTGTTGCCATCCTTGCAATCGGACTGAATGTTTCTTCATAATCAATGCCATATGTTTGTGCATACCCCTTGACTACTAATCTTGCCTTGTATCTATTCACAGAACCATCTGCATTGTGTTTCACCTTATAAACCCACTTACAACCAATTGCATTCTTATCCTTAGGCAAAGGTACCAATTCCCATGTAGCATTTGCTTCTAAGACATCCATTTCTTCATCCATGGCTTTCTCCCATTTTTCTTTTCCCATGGCTTGCTCAAAAGAAGTGGGTTCTGGTTCCTGTATCACTTTGACCATATAGGCATAGTGAATGGTTGTAAATCCATCATATTTCAGACTATCCACAGGATACCTAGCTCTGGTAGACCTGCGCAATGTAGGTTCACTCCCAGATGCTCTCAAAACATCCCTCGTCTTCCTTACTCTAGGTGTAACAATAGAAGGAATACCGAACTCATCATCAATGCTCTATTCTGAGCCACTGGATTCACCATCCACATAAGAGTGACCTGCATTCACATCAACTATGGGCTGATCTACCTTCTCTTTTCCTTTTCGTGAAACCTGCATACCACTATCTGCATTGTTTTGAGGAGATTCTCCTGATCTCAATCTGCCTATCCGTGGCGAAGAGTGTGAACCACTGCTAGAGGATGCTCCAAGTCCACTAATATCTTGTGACTGCTGCTGTGAATTCTGTGCAGCATTACCATTTTGTGCATCGACATTATCAATCACATTTACTGGTTTATACCAGCTACTCATCTCATAAAAAACAACATCTCTGCTCACTGTAAACTTACGAGTAGAAGGGTTATAGCATCTATACCCTTTTTGCTACAGAGAGTAACCAATAAAGATGCACTTCTCAGCTTTTGGATCCAACTTGGATCTCAACTCATCTGGCACATGAACATAGGCAATGCAACCAAAAATTTTCAAATGAGAAATATCTGTTTTCATACCAGTATACCTCTCCTCTGGAGTCATGCCATGTATTGCTACAGTGGGAGTTCTGTTCATTATGTAGACTGCTGTAGCAACTACCTCAGCCCAGTAAAAATCTAGCAGGTCTTTTTCATTGAGCATGGCACGAGATACCTCTCCAATATGCCTGTTTTTTCTTTCTACAATTCCATTTTGCTGTGGGGTATGACTGCATGAATATTGCTGCTTTATGCCATTCTCCTGCAAGAACCTTGCAAACTCATTTGAGAGGTACTCTCCCCCTCCATCTGACCTTAGGCATTTTATTTGTAGATCTATTTCTTTTTCAACCATAGCTTTAAGAGTTTTGAAATGCCCAAAAACTTCACTTTTATTTTTCATAAAATACACCCAAACTTTTCTGCTATAGTCATCAATAAAAGTGACAAAATAATGACAGCCTCCAATAGATGCAGCTTTAGTAGTCCACACATCAGAGTGGATTAATTCTGGCTTCTTACTCTCCTGAACATGTCTAGGAAATGGTTTCCTTGCCTATTTTTCAAATTGACAGGCTTCACATACCTTATGCATTTCCGCAACCTTGCAATCCTGCAACAATATTTTGGGCCTGCATTGATTTAAGTCGCTGTACATTAACATGACCAATGCGTTTATGCCAGATATCAATATCTGCAACTACACTAGTCCCATGTGCAAACATTGCTGCACTCAATTCAGGCATGTCTGCATCCAACGTAAACATTCTGCCCTTCTTCTTTCCTTTTGCTATCAAGCGACCTTTATTTTTCATATCCTCAACAAAGCATCCATGAGAATTGAATCTGACCTGCAAGCCCTGCTCAACCATTTGACCAACAGAAACCAGGTTCTTGGTGATATTCGAGACATGAAATACATCCGACATGTATTTCTTTTTCCCATCCTGCATAGACAAAGGAATTTTTCCAATCTGCACAATAGGATGTGCAGTATCATCACCAGTCTCTACAAATCCTCGTTTTTCCATTTTCCTTGCATCCTGCATCCATTCTGCATGACCTGTCATGTGGTTTGATGCACCCGAGTCAACATACCACACATCGTTGCTTTCTTCTACACTTGTCACAGAATTGGTCATGTGTTGCAACATAAACAAATGCTCATTTCTGTCATCACCCTGTCTACTAGAAGATGCATAATTCCCTTGTTGCAATTTACCATTCATGATGTCATTCTGCTTTTTATAGTAGTCTTTAGCCATATGACCCATTTTACCTCAGTAGTAGCATTCAACATTGCTGTTTGCATTTTGCCCTCTTTGCCATCCACCACGACCTCTTTGGCTCCCCCTGCCTCTAGAGTTACCACGTCCTCCTCCATAGGACTGATTTTCTTGAGTTTGCTGCATATTTTGATTTCTACCACAACCTCCAGATCGGCCTCCTCTACCTTTGCCTCTACCTCTTCCAGCATTTGAGTAGAAGACAGCTTCTTTTGAAGTTCCTCCTGAAGAAGATGCACCACCATTTCTCTGCTCCTCAGAAATTAGAAGAGCAATCAACTCCTCAAAATTAGGAAATCTTTCACGGACAGAAATGGATGTTCGGAATTGTGCATAATCCTTTCCTAGACCATTCAAGGTCACAGAAACTAAATCATCATCTTCCACTGGCAACCCAATGGAAGCAAGTGCATCTGCAATCTTCTTTACCTTCATGTGGTAGTCATTGATGCTCATACTTTCTCTTTGCACATTGTGCAACTCTTGCTTGAGCTGCATTTTCCTGGCTTGCGTATTTGTGCTATACATTTTTGACAAAGTATCCCATGCCTCCTTTGGCGTACTTGCATCCTGAATATGCACAATCATAGAGTTTGAAATGCTGATAGACAGCCAGTACATAACTTTTCTGGCTCTCTCATGCCATCCTTTAAATGCCTGCATTTGCTGTTGATTGGGAATATAAGGAAGAACTAGTTCTTCTTCATTTCCTGCTATGAATTTCCAATATCCTTTTTCCATAAGGAAATTCGTCATTCTAAACTTCCATGCTTGGAAGTTGTTCTTGTCAAGCTTTTCAGTGACAATCTGTGAAAGAGAATCAGACGCCATTACAGAACACTACAAAAAATTCTGTCACTGCAAAAAACACAGCTTCAGTCTCACAAGGGCAAATCTGCAAAACTGACGAAAGTGGTATTTAACCACACAGTCACTTCCTAGTGACGATTTTGCATCAACAGACAACAATGATGATTCTGTAACTCCCAATGTCTCTGCGCACAAGCATATGATGCAATTTCTACAAAAACTTTTCACCCACCTGTAGAACAGTGGTTGCACAGAAAAAAAAAGGGCATTTTCCTGAGTGCGTGCGGAAAACTTCCGCCTCCAAAACAGGCACCGAAATGGCCTCAAATAAAAGAAAACAGGGCAATTGAGGGCTAAAGCCCTCACCCGCAGCATATACTGCCCTCTTGCTACACCGCGAAGGGTCTCTCAATTTGAGACAATGCACTCTTGCATTTTCCGGCTGTGCTACCTGCAGAGACTTGCTTCCAAACTCAAAAAATGAAAGCAACACTGGTCCTCTTACCAGAACACCGCGAACTTGGTTTGCTTTCTTGAGCTCCTTAGCACGAACCAGGCTCTGATACCATGTCAAAATTGTGGGAGAGAAGGAAGGAGTCTCACTTGTAGCTTTCTCACTTACACAATGGGGGAATACACACAAAGGTGGAGGCTGAAAACAGTTTTCCTCTTCTTAGTTGTGTAAGCCAAAAAGAACTCAAGTACAGAGAAATAGAAGAACCCTATATATGGGTCTCAAAACCAAACTCAGCTAACTAAGGTGGCATACTAACTGAGCCACGAACTAGAGTAGATAAGGATAGCTGTCATCTAGCTATTATTCATGGGCGATGTTCCAACCGCATCTGCAGCTAACAAGTCGGTGACATAAATGCAGAACGGTCACCCTGGCATATCACGAGTGGAGCTCGATATCCCAACATGATGATCCACAAAGAAAGTAAAGGGTGTCACTAGAAGATAGTGTCCAAACTTCTTTATGGTAAACACCATGGCTAACCCTTCCCTCTCTATCGTGGAATAGTTCATTTCCATATCAGCGAGTTGTCTGCAAGCAAATTCCACTGGATAATCAAGGTTATGCTCACCAAGTTGGTACAACATTGCCCCCATGGAAAACTTTGATGCATCAATGCGCACATGGAAGGAAATGTACCAATCTAGTAGTTTTAAGATAGAAGTTAAAGTTAAATCAAGTTTAAGCCTTTCATAGACTTATTGACATTCTTCATTCTACTCAAATACTATCAATAGCTTGTACAAAGGTCTAGCAATCAATGCATAGTTCAGCACAAACCATTGATAGTATCCTATGTGGCCTAATAAGCATTGAACTCCCTTGAAGTTGGTCGAAGGGGGAAGGTCTAAAATTACCTTGACTTTTGAGGAGTTTGTGGCTATTCCATTCGTCAACACAACTTGCCCTAAAATACAACCATTCTTCACTCAAAACTGGCACTTCAAGGGGTTCAATGAGAGTTCATATTGCCTACACCGTTCAAAGACTATTCATAGCTTTTCCATGTGCTCTTCCCAATTGGTGTTGATGCACAAGTCATTGACAAATACCTACAGCCATTTTTTGAGCATGTCCTTGAAGATGGTACACATGAGATGCTAGAAGGTAGCAGGGGTATTGATCAACCCAAATGGCATGACTATGTAAGCAAACACCCCCCATTTGGTGGCAAATGTTGTCTTGTGCCTATCGTCCCATTGAACTTGTACTTGGTTATAGCTTGAGAAGCCATCTAGGAAACGGTAGGCTTTCTTTTCCTACCACTCTCTCTGCATGTGTTTAGCGCATGTGATAATGGGTAGTTGTCTCTCTTTGTAGCTACATTGACCTTTTTATAGTTCACGCACACTTGAAACTTTCCATTCTTTTTCATGACAATCAATAATGGGTGATACCCATTCCGTGTGCTCTATCTCATAAATGAATTACACATTTAGTAGCTTATCAGTTTCTTCCTTCATTGAATGTGCATCCTTATAATTCATTGTGTATGGTCATTTCTTAACTAGTACTACATCGAGGATCATAGGAATATTATGAGTCACGATATTTGGATCTATTCCTCCTAGCTCATTTAAGAACCATGCAAACATGTTGAAGAATTTCCTTAAGAGATTTTTCAGATTAGTCTCTTCCTCCTTAGTTAGGTCATCCACTATGTACACGGTCCCCTTCCCTTTGGCAAGTTGACTTTTGTAACTCTAGCTTGGTCCTTTGATGGGTTCACTTGCATGTCTTTTTTGCTTAGCTCCTACTAGCACCACTATTTTATCATCCTTCTTAAACTTCGTGAAGCACTTGGGAAAATCTTGGGGTTCTTCTATTGATCATCTTTTGAAGGCTTTGACTAGTTCCTTCTCTCTTCCTTTAGCCTCTTGCACCTTAGGTGGACTGGAAGGTGCCCCTTGATGCATTTGGTGGTAGGTGATCAAGGCATTTTGGCATCACTATTAGAGCTTATGTCTAACTCAAAGTTGTACTCACAATCCTCATCATTGGAAGAGGTTGTCTCCCCTGGTGGTCATAGCTCTAAGGTTGACTCCGCTCCAAATTATGATGTGGTACTAGGCTAAACTAATCCCGCTTTCTCATAATCTACCACCTCTAGGTGTTCTAGCCAAGTTCGGTCGCAATCTACCTTGACAATTCCTTCTTTCACTCTAAAAGCATTGACCTCTCAAGGTTTGGAGTCTACTCTAATTTGCTCAATTACTCTCCCATTGATGTCATATCATATGGTCTCCACTTCCTCTTCGCTTACCTCACTAATAGGACAACAATCTTCATACTCATCATCAAAATCCTCATACTCATACTGTGCACTTTTTTAGGGATCCTGTCCTTAAGTTTTTTCTCACTTGTAATGAATCCTCGGAAGGATAGACCGAAAAAGGGGAAAGATGTATAGAAAGGGACGGTGCCCCATCTACACCATCAGAGATGTTGGTCAAGGCTTCCTATGGCAATAATGAGGTTGCATGCCCTCCAATTGGAGGCGGGAATGGTCTCAAAACTTCTAAATGTGTGATGAGAGGAGGATCTGAGGAGCTTAGTCTGTCAAACCCAACTCTTCTCCCTGTGCTTGACTATCATCGCTTGTGTGTGTTGATATTATCTATACAAGGTAACAAAATTCATTGTTTATTTATGTACATGTTTACGAATCCATGTCACTTCATGAGGACAAAAACCAATTGTAAAACTCAGGATTGTACTAGAGTGTGGCACATGCATCCAGTACTCGTGGCAGCCTTCTTAATAACATCAGGTATTTTGCAACGTCAAGTATCATGGTACCTTGTCCGAGTCTACTTGCAACATGTAGCTCCTCCTCAGTGAGAACCTTATCAGCCAAAGAGTTCTCTTGGCTAGTTCTAGCTAAGTCCGTACCCCGAATGGCAGTCAGCACTCAAAAGGAAGTTGGTGCCACATCGGTTGGGTCTCTTTGAGACCGGCCATTTGGCTAATCGCTCCTCTGAGACTGTCATAATTTGGGCTCCTAGTTTGGCCATTGCAACACGGTTTTCAAATCAACATTTTTCAAATTGACTTCGATCCTCTGATTGTCGCTTTAGTTGCTCTATCTCTAAGAGATTTGGTTGGCAGAGCACATCATTGAATGTTCCAGTTAAGCATAGTTCATCGGTTTCCTCGTCAGAGGTGAGTCGCATGCGTTCATGTAGGAGCCTATCATAGTGCTCATCAAGATGTTCTTGCTCTTCCCAGGATAAGGGAAATGGCAAGTATTCTTCAAGCTGCTCTTTAGGGAATGCGCCCATGTGTGCCAGGACATAGACATGTGCAAACACTTTGAGCTTAGCATGCAACTTAGTTAAGCATTCTGTGACACTTCTATGTTCAACGAGGGCTTTCTTGGTTGCTATCTCATGCAAGGTTCTAGGAGTTTGCCTAGGCTTTAGCATAGCTGGGGGCTCAGGCCTAGATTAGCAAGATTGGTCAATGCTAGGATTGCTTATACTCTTGGGGTTTCCATGTTTCTCCTGAGGCTTTGTTATTGCATCATGGTTCTCCTTGGACGTGACTAGTATAAATTTGTCACCCTTTTGTGACAGCGTTGTATCCACTCTTGATTGGTCAATGCGAGTTCTATTGTCAGTGGATTGAGTGTTGCAAGCAACCGTTGATGGTAACAGTTGCTTTGATTTTTTAGAGCACACGAATGTGTCTGAGGTTTCACCGCTATTAGGAGAGACATCAATGGGTTCATTGGTGGATGGACTTGATGCTTTATTCCTCAGCTCTCCAGCGCTCTTAGTCTCAATGTTCTTGGGGTCCACAACCACTTGTAACTGCTATTGTTTTCGTTGTTTTCTCCTCTTTTTCTTGGTCAGTGAAGGTACATGACTTAATGTCTCAGGACCTTGAACTAGGTCAGCCGTTCATGTGCTTGGTTGGGCCTCAGCTTTCCCCTTCTCTGGTGTGTCCTCATGGGATGTAGCTGCAACCTGATGGACAGCCTTGCTAGGTTGATTGGTCAGATGCATCATCTCCTCGGCCACATCTTTGAGAGGTTTCTACTCAAGCCTAGGCTTTAGGTGCTTTAGAAGTGCTAGAGTTGTCAAGGATGCTGGTTGCGACACCTCCTCCACAGGTGAACTGCTAAGGACACGTTCCGCAAGGGTTGTTGTCACGGCCAAGGGCTGTGACTGTTGTGATCCCTCATTGGAAGTAGTAGTAGCTAGTCTAGTGGATTGGCTACTCCTTGGTGGATTGCGGTGTCAAGTCCCTAGGGCGATCGAAAGTGGTCGTGTCTTTTATTGCCCTTTGAGCATTCACCTATGTAGATCTATCCTCAACTATTCTAGTCACAATATATTGTACAAGCATATCCTTGGGCCAAGAGCTACGGATGGTGTCATGTCCCACCTCTTGGACATTTGGAAGCTTAGATGGAGATAGAGATTGGGATTGAGCAGCTGCACTTGATGACTGTTGTTGTGCCTCCTGTGTCTGTTTAGGGAAAGAGGGTATAGGAGACTTGGGACTCCTAAGTGGCTCTGGCTGGAAGATTTGCTCGTGGCTGTTAGATGATTTTACCATTTGCTTTGTTGAGCATTTAACCTTGCTATGAGCAATGTTGTGCCTATGATGCATGCTTTCCTCTTGGGGAATCAAAGGCTTCTTGGGCACTAGTGGCTTTTGTATATCTTCAATGATTACATCTGATATTTGCTTGCCAAGCACGCTAGCCTGAGGATCTACCCTCCAATTAGTCCCGTTTGGTTTCTTGATTTTGACCATGAGGGGCTCAGTCACTCCACTATTGTTGACTCGAGACTTGGTTTTTCGTTTAGATCTCCTCCTACGCTTCTTTGCTCTTGATACGATCCTGGCCTCTAGTCTCGACAAAGGAGGTTTAGCAGGGAGTTTTGGCATGCAAATCCATCAGTTACCTACGTAATACCCTTGAGCACGTAGCAATGCTTTGGATATCCATCATGGCATTGTGTTGAACCTCCATCGATGCCTTCGTCTATAAGGCTTGGGCTTCTTTTGGGGTCTTCTATGATATTTGTAAGTCCAAAGCCCATCCTTGGCATTGTCTCTTGACCTTCTTGTTTCAGGCATGGCCTCACTCATTGGTCCTCATTGTTCGACCTGTGCTTGTATCAACTCTTCCAACACGTCCTTGCTCTCGTTAGCAAGCTTGACTATTATGTCAGCACCTTCCTTGCCTTTCCCTCGAGGTTCGATGAGGTCACCCTTGCTAAAGGTTGTGACTATCCTCACACCCGGTAGTGTCAAGTGTATCCTCTGTGCTACATAGTCGGCCTCACACTTGGTCGCCCTTTTGAAGGGTCTTCCTAGGAGGGTTTCCTTCCCGTAATTAGCAGGAGGAATATGAAATAGGATAGGCAAGCTGTTAGTTTCAATTGTCGCAAGGATTTTGCACTTCCCTATGAGTGCTTGTGGGTGTCCCCCATAAGGACTAAGAGTTGCATTAGTCGGTGTGAGCTCTGGTTGGCCTAGTAGGGTCCATGATTCATAGGTCAAGATATTGAAATCTGCTCCTTCATCAATCAGAGCATCGATGGTATGCTCTCTTTTCGCGGTGAGTTAAACCCTAAGATAAGTAGGTGGTACTATGTCTTCATCTTCCGAGTCTTGACTTGTAAATGTAAGCCTTCTGACAAATGCCCTTGAGTCCCCAACTGTACGACCAGATGTGGATTCTCCACTGATGTCTTGGATCGTCAGTGCAGTGCTATTCAAGGAGCATCTATTGTCAGGACTGTCATATCTAGTCATTCTTGCTGTTATAGCTTGATGTTGTTGCTTTCCGCTTTGACTAGATGCAGTCCGAATCCAATACGTATGTGTTTTTGTAGTGTGGCCCTTTTTCCCTTGTTGGCTAGATTGGACCATTGAGGTTCTAGGGTCTCTGTTTGTCTCTGTTCGCGTATGGGATTTTGGTTGCTCTTTTGCAAGTGAGAATCCATGCTCATGTAGAGCCATTACTACACTAGGATCTAATTTGGAAGACCTGTCTCACGGTGCACATTTTCTCTCCAACCTACTTGGGGAAGGTGCCGAGGGGGTAGAGCCCCCTCTGTGGGGATCCGGGGGGGGGGGGCACAGTCCCCCCCAGCCTGCAAGGCCATTACGGTAAATCCCATGCGTGATTTGAAGGACCAAGTTTTGAACTACTTGCTCTAGATTTCAGCCCAGTGGTCGATCTATGATATGATTTCAACTCTATATGGTTTCCCAATCAGTTTCAGGGTCTACAGGTTAAAATTTGGACAAATCCAAATTCGGCCCAACAAGTTCAAATTGCAAGGGCCGAATGCCTGATTTGGCCCGTCCGAGGGCCGAGTGGCTGAGTGGGCCGAGGGCTGAATTTCAAAGTTGGTCTAAATGCTTCACTCGGACGGGCCGAGTGTAGTGAGCCGAATGGTCCGAGGGCCGAGTGGCCGAGTGGGACGAGGATCAAGTCAGGTGGGCTGAGTCAAGTGGTCTGAGTGGTAGTGGGCCGAGGGCCGATTCTAGGACTCGGCCCAAAATCGTCGTCACTCGGACGAGCCAAGCACGACGCGATTTTTGCTGGACTTCCAAGAATTCTTCGCGTTGAGTGATTGAGAGCTTCCTACTTGCTGAGCACCTCCAAATCCAACCTACTCATGTAGGGGAAGGTGTGGAATTACCTGGGCTAGGAAAATAACTCTCGGATGGCCAGATCGAAGTGGATCCACTCAATGAAGCTTTCTTCCTCTCTCCTGCTCTTCTAAAACCCTACAATGCACAATGTGGCCTTTCTTGCTACTCTTGGCCCCTTATCACCTTGTCTAGGCCCACATTCACCTTAATCTTGCTTCCCTTACTAACATTTAATCCAAATTTTCATTTCTTGCCCTTTTTCCTGTTTCAGCCTGTTATACAACAACAGAAAACCCTACTATTTGCTCCAACGTTTTTCTCCTATCTTTTCCAAATGCAAGAAAAAACTATAAGGAAAATACCTACACTACTCCATCATCCTTTCCCAAGTCCAAAACAACAAAAACCTACTTGCTAAGGAGATTGAATACCTCTTCAAACTCCCTCACTTCCTACCTATCTACCTCAAGCACCGCTTCTTCGGGGAAAACCCTACTTCAATGCTCGATTCAAAGCATGCAAGCGCTCAAGGCTTGAATCCGTTGGTCGCGCCAATGGAACCAAAATGTGGGAGCTTTCGCTCGACCGCCAAGACCTATGGACCGCTTATTGTTTCAAGTGTTCCAAGCCGAGTACTAATGGCTACCTCTCACATAGCTGACACGCTATCCATATCTATGGATGTAGTGAGCTTACCTCCATGCCGATTGAGTTACCTCCTCTCCCGCACACTCCGATAGCTCCATGATCCAAGTGCAAGCTTCAAGCAAGCTCCATCCTCAAGTTCTAGGCTCCAAGCTCCATTGCCATGAGCAAGACAAGAGAAGAGAAGAGAAGAGAAGAAGAGAGGAGAAGATGGAGAGCTTCTCCTCCTCGGTCCCTCACCCTCACATACTCACTCCCTCACACTCCCTCTCTCAAGCACAAGATCAAGCAAGCGAGAAGAAGAAGAAGAAGAAGAAGAAGAAGAGAGCCACTTTTGGCCACACACAAGAATGAGCTTCTCATTCACTTTTCAACTTTATATACAAAACCCTAAATCCCTTTTGGGCGGTCATCCCCTTATCCCCTTTTTTACATGGCCGGCCATGGCCTAAGGCCCTTTTTCCCATTGTCCTCCTATCTTCCTAGCTTCCTTCCTACCGCCCATCTACCTTTACGAATTGCACGGGGGTGAGAACCCGGCGCTCCTTAAATTAAATCATGATGCACTTGCGCTCTTTTATAAAAGCATTGACTTGCGCTTTTCCTTGTGCGCCTTTCTCCCTTATTTAGGACTTTTCTGCACTTCTTGTGTGTCTAGATTTTCCTTGTATGCCTTTGTCTTCCGTTTCACTTTGCCTTGGCCTTTGTCTTTTGCTTTAGCTTTTCCAGATTTTCCACCTTGTTCGTCTACCGGTTAACAATCTCTATTAAAATCTCACATGTAGATTCTGTTCTCCAACTGACAAAAGATTCTTGGTTATTGTAGGTATATGTAGTACATCATGTAGGCTCTTTTTCTTGCCATGATGCATCAACAACATAACAATTCCTGTGTATTGAATGTCATGTTGGGTGTCATCCCCAATACACACATAACCATGTGAACTTGCAACCATCTCATCAAACCATTCTCCATGGGGTGTCATATGATTTGAAGCCCTTGAATCAATGTACCATCTCTCATCTCTGTTTTTCCTAGATGCATTCTTAGACACATGCTGCATGGCAAACAATTTGTCAATCTACTCATCATGAGCACCACTAGAAGATGCATAGTACCCATGTTGTTTGCCCTTTGCCTTCATATCTCCCTACTTCTTGTAACAATCCTTTGCAATGTGTCCATATCTGCCGCAGTCCTTATCTTGTTTGACTAATCATTTGACTACCATGAACCAGATCTACCACCTATACCATGGGCTGATCTCCTCCTCTAAAGCATGGCCTCTGCCACCTCTACCACACTAGCTAGAGTAAAGAACAATGTCTCTGCTTTGAGATGTACTAGAACGTGTATTTAGCCCAAGCTTAACTTCCTCATGTAGTAGCAAAGAAATCAGCTCATCCCAATCAAGGGATTCAGTTCTCACAGAAATAGACCTATCAAATGCTTTATACTCTTTGCCAAGTCCATTCAATGTCACTACAATCATATCATTCTCAGACACTGAAGATCCAATGGTGGTAAGATGATCCGCTATATTCTTGATCTCTGTAGTGTAGGCCTGTATGCTTTTGCCATTTATAGACATGTTATTGAACTGTTGCTTTAGTTGAATCTTTCTTGCATGTGTTACATTTCCATAATTCTTCATGAGTATGTCCCATGCATCCTTTGGAGAACTGCATCCAGTAATATGTATAACCATAGCATATTATATACATAAGGAAAATCGATGTAACACCTTGCATGCTCTCTCAGTCCATAGCTTATGAGTCCTTTTCTGATAATTTGTTAAATTCCTTCATGCATTTTAGGTTCAGTCTCATCACCTGTACATAAGTCCCAATAATCTCTTCCAACCAAAAAATTCTTCATACGAAACTTCCATAAAGCAAAATTTTTGTTGTCCAGATTTTGTCCCACAATTTAAGTGATATTGTCAGTGCCTTGAGCATTTTCCATAGTTGCAACTTAGGTATTCAATGATGTATACAACCTGTAAGATCTGACTCCTTTTCCTATAGTTTAGGACTAGTTTCCTATTATTCAGGACAGTTTTCTACAATTCAGGACCGTTTTCATGACAACTTGCTTGCTGTAAACTATATTCTAACAATGAAAAAACACAATCAATTGAGCATAAACCAATATTAAATCAGTTCAAAACATTCTATGGTAGTGGCAAAACATCCCATCAACAAACTATGTCCATACAAGTATCAATATGTGTACTGTATGCAAGCAACAATACCAAATATAGCCAGCCCACCGCTATAACCAGCAGTATTTTCTCTATTAAAACAAGAATATTCAAACCTCAAAACAGCCCCAAAACATCTCGTTAAGTTGCCACTCTATGCAGGAATTGATACATGTCAAACCGGTCAGAATGTATTGCATGTATGTCAAGTGAAGATGATAGGTATCCTTCTTGCAGACAATAACCAGTCAATACCCTGGTATACGTAGTAACAAATTAGTCCAAAATTTAGACTTTCAACACTCACAATATCCCATAAAACATCTACCACTCAATCCAAGCATTTGTCACTAGCAAATAAGCATCATAGATACTTCAACCCTGTAGGTACATTGTTTCCAAATTTAGGGCAGCACCAACTGGTTCACTGTTTCCAACTTGCAAATAAGCTCCAAAATTGAGCATTTAACATGGCATATACATTGTTAGGATGAAATCCACTAGTGCTCTGAAATCACCTGCTGCTTACTGCAGTAAACAACAAGTCTACATAAGTATGTGCTGAATATCTTAAAATCTGTGAGGAATTTGGAAAAACTTTTTTCTGCAAAGTTGTAGACCATGTTGAAACAGTCAAGAATCATGGGTCATTTCTCCAAAAACCATTTTTGTAGCAAGATATAGCTTCTGCAAAAAAATGGGCTACAGACACAATCTCCTTTGATGACGTTTTTTTCAGATATGATGTCTTGATGTCAAATGGCCACTGTCAAGCCTTCAAGCTTCAGGAGTTCAAGCTCTAATACCATGTTAGAAGAGAGGGAGAGAGACAGAGTGGAGCGGAAGATGAGCCTCAACTCATTGTTGTTCTTCTTCCATTATTCTTCCATCATACTAAGTGAAAGAGACTTACACACATAGGTATAACTAACCAAGACTAACTGTGGTTAAGTCACTGACTACATCGACTTATTGAATGTCACACACATGTACAGCTATATCCAGCTAATGTTGGTCACACACATAAAGATAGACTGACTGAAGAGTAATGGGACCTTGATATTCTAACATTAAGTAATTGTACTCTAAGGAAGAATAAATTATTATGGATTGTATCTTCTTTACATTCAAAGCACATTGTTTGAGTTGTTAGATTGTGTCTAAGATAGGGATTGTTGCCTCAGGAAAGAAATAGTTTTCCAATTAAGGATAAATTAGTTGGATCTTTAAAAAATATTCAATGTGATTGCTAATTGATGTTGTTGAAAAGGGAATATTTTTCTAGTTGATAGATTGATTGCCTTGATTGTATACTTGTACAAAATTTCTTGTGCTCTTATGGGCAAATTCATAGTTATGCATTAAATCTCCCCCAAGGTTAGTGCGGGAGCCCTTCACCAAGGGACTAGTATGACTGCGTTGGAGATTGTTAACCCTTGGAAGACCAAGATGAAAAATCTAGAAAATCAAAAGTGAAAGACAGTCTCAAGGCAAGAAGAAGATGGAGGACAAAGGCCACTAAGCACATGAGAAAAATTCTAAATGTAAGAGGGAGGTGCACAAGAATAAGTGCACCACAATACTTTTGCAAAAAGAGTGAAAGGCGCATTGTAATTTATTTTGTAAAAGAGCATCAGGCTCTCTCTTGTGCAAGTTGTAAAGAATGAGAGGCATGGGTTAAGGCCAATGCTAAGAGGAAGGAGGGGAAAAAAGAGTGGATGAATGAACAAAGGTCAAACAAAAAAGGGGAGGGCCACCCAAGGAGGAGATAGAGCATGTACAAGAGTCAAAAAGTGAATGAAGAAGCTCATTCTTGGTGTGTGGCTCACTTCTTTCTTCTTTCTCTTGCTTCATTCTTGTTTATAAGAGGGTGAGAAGAAGTGTGAGAGAGGAAGAGAGAGAGTGTGTGTGAGTGAGGGATTGTCGAGAAGCTCTTCTACTTCTCTCTTCATCATCATCTTCTTCTCTTCTTCTTTCTTGCACGTATGGCTATAGAGCTTGAAGATTCGAGCTTGGAGATGGAGCTTGCTTAAAAGCACATCTTGGATCATGGAGCTACCAATGGATTCGTGGGAGGAGGCAACTCGATCAGATTCAAAGGTAAGCTTACTACATTTGTGTGTGGGAGAGTATGACTATGTGAGAGGTAGCTATAGTTCTCGGCTTGAAATAGTTGAAGCAATAAGCAGTCCATGGATCTTGTGGTGTGCTCGCAAAAATGATGACATTTTGTTTTTGTTTGTCAGGAGCAATGGATTCAAGCTTGAGTGCTTGCATGCTCCAAATTGAGCAATGGAGTAGGAGTTTGCCTCTGAAACAATGCTTGGTTTAGATAGGAAATGAGGGACTTGGAGGGTGTTTGATCTCCTTTGTTTGATAGTTTAGGTGTGAAAAGATTTAGGAGCACTAGTTAGATCACTGGTGTGTTGTTTTACATTACCAGGATGCATTAAGGCTGGAGAATAAGGAAAAAAGAAGGAAAAGATAAGTCTCTGTAATAATCAGGAAACAGGGAAATAGAGAGAAAAATGAAAAAATATTTTTAATGCATAGGAAGGAAAAGAGATAACAAAGGAAGAAAGAGAGAAACAAAAGGTGAGAAAGGGGGAAGAGAGAGCTCATTTGCACACTAAGAGACTAAGAGAGAGAGCTATTGAGAGAGAGACAAAGAGCTACAAGTCAAGAGGCAGCAACAACAATAATCCTTGGTAACATCGTATTCGTGTGCTCCAGGTATGCTCTGAGTCTCCCCTGATGTTTATTGCATGAAGGAAGAACCATGGGTGCATCAATAACTATTGTATGTAATTAGCTTTATCCATTTCTTATAATTCAAAATTTTTTATGTGCCATCCAAAACGACAACCCATAGGCCTCGAATGACTAAATTCTCATTTGACTCGGATGCCATAGGAGCTTTTGTCCACTCGAATGTTCGATTTGCTCTGCTAGAACTCGGATGTCTAGAGCAATCCAAGTCCACTCAGACAGTTGGACAATCCATTTGGACTCGGACTATTTTTCAAGCCTTAAATGGCCAAATCCACAGGCCTCGGGCAATCAACTTGGACACTTGAACGGGAACCCTCATCTTGACCACTCAGATGATCATAGAGCCCACTCGAATGACCTAGTCTTGGGGACTTGGATGGGTTGTCCAAAACACAATTTTTGACCATTTTTTATCACTCCAAGACTTGTTAAGGCCAACACCTAGCTATCTAACACTCTAGGTTGGAACCCAAACCTACCAATGAGACCATAGAGCCAATTCTCACTAGAAATTTAACCTAATAGTCGGAGTGACTGAAATTACAGATCACTGACTGCCTACCCCTGGTAGAGACCTAAATTGATCATTTGGGGCTGATCACCCATTAGATCATCCATCAAAGCTTATGAGGGATCCAAAATTGACTGTTAGTAATCATGATTTATCTGAAAGATCTACAACTACATGAAATTGATTATATGTGATTGAGTTCATCGAGGATTGTACCCTGCATCATAGACACTTAAGTGCATGTGAAAAATGGAAAGTTTGATTCTGCACTTCTTGCATCGATTTGCATTGTTCAAGTGTGTAGTGTGAGTGCACTTGCAGGTTGATTGGATTAACAAGGAACACACTAAAGGGGGATTAAGTTAAGAAACGAACCTACCTGTTGAGATGGCAAGCTCAACAGGTGCGGACATTGATGATGGACCGCTTGGCTAGATGGGTCCGCATATCTACACTTAGCACGTTGGTGGTCATTATGATACTCACATGGCCATGACTTATCACTTATTATATTTAGTTTGTTACACCTACCTACAACTGGCAAAGACATAGCGCCAGTCGATTAGTGTAGTCGGTTATGCACTGCTTGACTTAGTAGGCCACTTTCCTTTATGTTGTATCTTATCTATACTTTGTGTACATTGTATAGTGTGTGGAAGAAGAAGAAAAAATAAGCAAGAAAACGTTTTGGCCTCCATCTCTCTTCTTGTGTTCTTGAGTGAGCTTCCTCTTGTGTATACAGTGTCTGTTTGGCGCAACAACTCAAGCAAAGTCCCCCACCATGCGATTCTTGACATGGTATCAGAGCTACACTATTGAGAAAGGCTGATTTTGAAGGCTGAAGTGAAGGAGAAGAAGCAAGGTTTGAGCAAGCAAGCAATGAGTAAGAAGCTCTCCCATTCATTCACTCTCTCTCTTGCTCTCTATCTTGGATAGTGCCTGTGGAGGCATCAAAAGTAGGGTCGAGCAAAAATCTCATATTGCTGTGAGATTTGGTGTGCGAGCAGAGCACTATATATTGAGGTTGTTTGAGGTCCTTTCAAGCCCTGTTTTAGAGCCGCAAGGTTGCGGACAACAATTTCAGGGTACACTGCAATTTCGACAGTATTTACCGAAAGTGGGTGCACATGTTACAGATTGCGAATCTGTAATTTTGGAGGTATTTGTAGGAAGGAAACATAAGGTTTATCTACAAACAAGTTGCAGATTACATGTATTACTGAGCAGTCAGGGAAAAAGGTTGCTCGGTGTAGTGTTGTGAAAGATTGCAGAAGACTAGCTTGTTGTGTTGTATCCTTGTTTGTGAAAATGGCAAAGAACAGTGGAAATCCCATTATTGAGAAGCTCGACAAGAATAACTACCCTTCATGGAAGTTTTGTGTGACAAACTTCCTCATTGGAAAGGGCCTTTATGAGTTTGTTTCATGTGAAGAAAAGGAGCCAGAGCTGGGTATCCCTCCGATTGCAGATGAGTTAAAAGCATAGAAAAGAGTGGAATGTGAAAGACAAAAAGGTGATGTACTGGCTATCTGCAGTCATTGATAATACTATGCTAGGACATATCAGGAATGCAGAAACTTCACATGCAGCTTGGATAATTTTTGAAAACATGTTTTCAGTAAATACAAAGGCACGAAAGATTCAACTCAAGCAAGAGTTGAATGCCTTGAAGAAAGGGAAAATGTCTATCAATGAGTATGTGTTGAAGGTGAGGAGCATTTCAGATGCTTTAGCAAAGATTGATGCAATGTCAGATGATGATAATTTGGTTTCATCCACTATGAGTGGCCTTAACAATGAGAAGGCATGGAAATCATTTGTTACTTCAGTATATGTATGGAAGCCATTTCCAGATTTTGATGAGCTGATCTCTTTCATAATTATTGAAGAGATCAATATGCAAGGTGATTCTTTTGAAAGAAATGGTGAACAGGTCCAAGCATTTTACTCAATTTCAAGAAGGAGACGTGATAGATCCTCTTCGAGAGGCCATGGTATGGGGCGTGCTGGGGATAACCAGCAAAACAGGTTCAATCAACAGTTTGGTGAAATGCAAGTTTTTGGAGGCAGAGGAAACTTTAGAGGCAGGAGGAGCTCTAGAGGAAGAGGTGGATGGCAAAATAGAGGTTTTAGAAATTCTGCTATTGTTTGCCATTATTGTGGAAAAATAGGCTATATTGCAGCCCATTGCTATGCAAAGAAGGATGATATTCGCAGTGGTAAATTGCAGCAAGGAAACTATGCATTGTCTTCACGATAGAATGAAGATAAAAATGAGCGTCTATTTATTATGCAGCATATGATGAATGCAGTTACAGGAAAGGGGATACATGATGATGTATCGTATGTCTATTTAGGTGCATCTAATCATATAACCAATCATGTTGAATAGTTTGGAGAGATGCAGGACTTACAAAACCCAGGTTATATGCAAACGGGTGATGATTCATGCCACCTAATTTCACACATTGGAAAGGTTTCCTTGTCCTTATATGATGGCCATACAAAGATTATGATAGATGTATTACATGTGCCATCAATTACAAAGAATCTAGTGTTTGTTGGCCAAATGGTAGAGCAGGGATTGCAGGTTCGATTCAATGAAAAATGTTGTTTTGTAGAAGACTTTAATGATAAGTGCAGGTTGGTCGCAAAAGGAAGTAGAGTTGGCCGAATGTTCACTTTAGATGCTGGAATTCCTGCAATGGATGCTGCTATGTATGCTAAAGAAAAAGGTGTAGCTGCAGATATTGAAATATGGCATAAACGTATTGGACATGCAAATGTGCAAAGGCTGAAATTAATGCAGACCAGAGGATTGGTTACAGGGTTGCCTTCTTTTAGAGTTGCAAAATTGCATAAAGTCTGTGAAGCATGCCAATTTGGTAAGCAGGCAAGACAACCCTTCTTGGATGATAGAGAAGTGAGTAGATAAATACTTGATGTAGTGCATACAGATGTTTGGGAGCCTACACAGAATGTATCTCTTGGTGGTAGCGAATACTTTATCACATTTATTGATGACTATTCAAGAAAGTTATGGGTATACTTCATGAAGGAAAAAAGTGATGTGTTTGAGAACTTCAAATCTTTTAAGGCAGCTGTTGAAACAAAAACATGCTTAAAAGTAAAGTGCTTGAGATCAGATGGAGGGGGAAAGTACCTCTCTAATGAGTTCAGTGGCTTCTTGAGGACTCATGGGATAAAGAGGCAATTTACTTGCATGTATATCCCACAACAAAATGGTGTCGCAAAAAGAAAAAATAGATATATTGCAGAAGTTGCACAAGCATTAATGTTTGAAAAGAATATGCCCAAACATTTTTGGTCTGAGGCTATCCTACTGCTGTCTACATTATGAATAGAACTCCCACAGCTGCAGTTCATGGGATGACTCCTGAAGAGTGCTTTATTGGCAAGAAGCCCGATGTATCGCACTTGAAGGTATTTGGATGTGTTACATATGTTCATGTGCCAGATGAGCTACGGAAGAAGCTTGATCCAAAGGCTGAAAAATGTATTTTTATTGGATACTCTTTAGAGCAAAAAGGGTATCGCTGTTATAACCCTATCACAGGTAAGTTTAGAGTGAGCAGGGATGTTATCTTTGATGAGATGGGCAGCTAATATGCACCTACTGATGATGTATTAGATGATGATAATGATCAAGACAACTATGTACAAAAAGAAAAACAAGAATCATAGAGTCTTAGTGGACTAGAAAGATCATCTAGTACTATACCTACAGTGAGCCCTTGGTCTGGGAGACTAAGGAGTAGTCCCACATCTTCAGGTGGATCTTTAAGTGTTGCAGGGAAGGATAAAGGAAAGAAGAAAGTGCTGGATGATAATGATGCATATATCAGTCATTTGGGATTTGATGGAGATTCTAACGGTTTGAAGAGTTTGGATGATGAACTTGGCATTCCTTCAGTCAGGACACTAGGTGTACAGAGAGCTCATAGTAATGTAAAGGCTCCATTGAATGATTCGGTGGTACACAGATCTAGCAGGGTCAGATACGCTGTTAAAAGATTTGGTTTTGAAGGTTATGCAGCTCACCATTATGCTTATATGGTGAAACTAGTTGAGGATGTTGAGCCCACTTATTTTGAGGATGCTGTTGGTCATGCTCATTGGGATGCAGCAATGGATGAGGAGATGGTTGCATTAGAAGCCAATAAGACTTGGGATTTGGTACCCTTACCTAAGGGTAAGAAAGCTATTGGCTATAAGTGGGTTTAAAAATTCAAGCATAATGCAGATGGTTCAATTAGCAGGTATAAGGTTAGGCTAGTTGCAAAAGGCTATGCTCAAATATATGGCATAGATTATGAAGAGACATTCAATCCAGTTGCTAGGATGGCAACTGTTAGGTGTGTGATTGCCTCGGTAGCAGCGGAGCAGCCAACAGGTTATGAGGATTTAGAGCATCCCACATATGTGTGCATGTTAAAGAAGGTGCTCTATGGGCTGAAGCAAGCAGCTAGAGCATGGTCTGACAAGATTGGAGAGTATCTTGTCAATATTGGATTTTGTATTTCTGATTTTGAACATTCACTTTATGTGAGAAAGGGAGATGCAGGTTTGGTCATCATAGTCATCTATGTGGATGACTTGATCATTACAGGTGACAATGACACTGGGATTGGTGAAGTTAAGGACTTCTTGAAGAAGAAGTTTGAGATGAAAGATTTGGGTGAGCTGAGATACTTTCTTGGTATTGAGGTGATCAGATATGATGATGGTATATGGCTATCCCAAAGGCAGTATGGCTTGAATATGTTATCCAAGAATGGTATGACAGCATGTAAGCCTCTTTCAGTACCATTGGAGCAAAATGTGAATGTCAAGAATCGCGTGGTGGGAGGACTTGCTCAAGATGCTGCGTCGAACACACACAGAATGCACAAGGAGAAGCTCACTCAAGAGAAAAGAAGAGAGATGGATGCCAAAACGTTTTCTTGCTGATTTCTTCCTCTTCTTCCACACTCTTTACAATGTGCACAAAGTATAGATAAGATACAGCATAAAGGAAAGTGGCATATTAAGTCAAACAATGCATAAACGACTACACTAGTCGACTGACGCTATAACTATGCCAGTTGTAAATAGGTGTAACAACCTGAATATAATAAGTAATGAGTCAGTGGCCATGTGTGAGTCATAATGACCACCGACGTGCTAAGTGTAGACGTGTGGACCCATCTAACCAGGAGGTCCATCATCAATGTCCGCATGTGTTGAGCTTGTCATCTCAACAGTGAAGCTGAGTGCTGATGTTGGGGATGAGATAGAAGACCCTACTATGTTCAGGAGGATAGTAGGGAGTTTGATTTACATGACTATCACATGGCCAGACTTGAGCTATGTTGTTGGTCTTGTCAGTCAGTTTATGTAGATGCCTAGAAAGCCTCATTTGGATACAGTTAGACGTATATTGAGGTATGTGAAGTCCACTTTACATTATGGACTTTTTTATGAGGCAGGTAAGGACGTACAGGTCTTTGGATACACAGATGCAGATTGGGTTGGTATCATGTCAGACAGAAGATATACAAGTGGATTCATGTTTTCCCTTGGTAGTGCAACAATTACATGGAGCAGCAAAAAGCAACCTACAGTTGCTTTATCGAGTACAGAGGCTGAGTATAGAGGTGCTGCTATGGCAGCATGTGAGGTGGTATGGCTGCAAAAGTTATTAGGTGATTTGGACGTGCACGGAGATGGTCTAATTGTCATTCATTATGACAGCATGAGCAACATACAACCAGCTAGGAATCCAGTGTTCCATGCTAGGAAAAAACACATTGAAGTGCACTACCACTTTGTGAGAGAGAAGGTACTTGCAGGAGAGATTGACTTAGTATATGTCAGCACACAGGATTAGATAGCTGACATTTTCACAAAGGCATTGGGTGCAGAGAAGCTTCAAAAGTTTCGAAGCTTACTTGGAGTTGCAAAGATAGAGTTGAGCTTGAGGGGGAGTGTTGAGATGGTAAGCTCAACACGTGCGGACATTGATGGACCGCCTGGCTAGATGGGTCCGCACATCTACGCTTAGCACATTGGTGGTCATTATGATACTCATATGGTCACTGACTTATCACTTATTATATTTAGTTTGTCACACCTACCTATAGCTAGCAAAGACATAGCGTTTGTTGATTAGTGTAGTCGGTTATGCACTGTTTGACTCAGTAGGCCACTTTCCTTTATGTTGTATCTTATCTATACTTTGTGTACATTGTATAGTGTGTGGAAGAAGAAGAAGAAATTAGCAAGAAAACGTTTTAGCCTCCATCTCTCTTCTTGTGTTCTTGAGTGAGCTTCCTCTTGTGTATACAATGTGTGTTTGGCACAGCAGCTCAAGCAAAGTCCCCCACCACGAGATTCTTGACACTACCAATATGAGTGCAATCTCGAAAATGGGATCTAGGGATGATAGAACCATCAAACCATTGAGAAAATGAAGGACTATCCAAGATTAGAGATACATCTTTAACTGGTCTAGTCAACCTCATAGAAATACTAGTGGGTCAGGAGACAACCACAATGGTAGGTACTATCTTAAACGAGAATAACCTCAACCTTGACCTTGACCTTAACATAGCAGGGTACCTGGATGATATCTGATGACTTATCACATAGTATGACCAAGAGAAAAAGATAACAAATCATGGGAGAACTGTAGTGGGGTTGATATTATTGCCAATCTTGAGGAGGAGAGGAGGCAAGGAAGGATCACACTACAACGTGTAGTGAGCTATAGCCAAGAGCAATGTGCCTAGAGGTCACGCCAAAAGAGAGAGCTCAATGAGGTTCACATGATGCTATCCATTTCAAGTAGAAATAGAGCAAGAGGAAATATTGATAGGGAGAGAGACCCTTTGAAGCAAACCTTACAGTGAGTGAGCCGCTCATGAAGTAGTTGCTAGACAACACCAACACTGAGAAAAGTGGAGTAGCCTTTGCAACATTATTGCTAGTTGGGCTAGGAGTCACCCCAAATACTAGAATCCAAACAAAGATAGCCATAGTTGCCAAGCAACTCAACAAATATCAAGTAGGCAATGACTCCTACAGCTTCGTTGAGAAGTTTGAGTACGTGTGCAAGGCTAAAAACCTCATGGACCCTACTCAATGGGCACAAGCATTCGACCTTTGCTTAGGAGACAAGGGATAGACTTGGTTTACCAGTCTAAATAATGTCAAATGTAATAATTTCAATGCTCTAAAGGATCTCTTCATCAAGAAATTCTTAGAGGTAGGATATTTTGATAACTTCATTGTTAAGCTAATGAATATCAGCCACCATAAAGACAAAGAGAACATACGAGACTACATTACTCATGTGAGGAGTCTCTACAAGAGGATACTTGTAGGAAAAACTGAGCAATCCAATAAGAGAGTGGTCTCCACCGTATTCATCAATGGGATTACAAAGAGCTCTATAAGGCCTTAGCGAGAAACTAGAACCTAAAAAGAGATGTGCTAGTAAGAGTCTTTGAGGAGGCTATATGACCGGATGACTTACTCAGAGAGAGAAGATCTAGGGCTACACAATAAGAGAGAAACATATTTAGAAATGCTGAGAGAATCGTGAAATCTAGCAAAAGATTAGCCCCTAGTGGAGCAAGATAAAGAAAAGAGTGTCAACTAGACCCAAAGTCAGAAGAACTAACCATACTATAGAAGTCATTGCGAAGGCCATTGCAACCTCATGTGTAGTGTGTGCATGGTGGAGGAAACCACCTATTATTTGAGTATTTTAATCCCAGATCTTGGCCCTGTGCCAATAATAGAAGATTCAAGCATGATGCCATGCATTTCCAATTGCCAAGATGGTTGCCATACTGGAAACCCTATGCTCAACCATACTCTCTAGGAATTAGGTAGCATTACTTTGGAAGGGGAGCCCCTTTGGCTCTACCCACATCTAACGATTCAAAGCTAGCTACTCCAAGGATTGACATCAACCCAAAAGGAATCCCTAGACCACCAGGACCTATAATTACCCATCTGCCAAGTGATGTTCCAGTGCGCTTTGTAAAGGAACCACTGGAGAAAGACTCATACACGAATCCTTATGTCTCTTATAACAAGGAGGGTAATCCCATATTGATGGAATTTAAGCATGTGTCAATCATGGCTTTAGGAAAAGGGAGAGGTAGAGGCCTAGGAGGAGGTCAGAATCATGTGGCCATCGCATGTTGACGTGTGGCCATCCAAGGCATATCTCATCCCATTGCCCTAAAAAGAAGCAAGAAAATAGAGAGAAGGCCGACTTATGCCACTCAAAGTCTTTTGTGTTGAGTCATCAGAAAACAATGCCACACCCATCCCCATAAATATCATGACACAAGCCCGAATGAAGTAGGCCAATATTTCATTATCTGGACCTAGCAACCTAGATGCAGCCTCTATATAGGGAAGAAGAGCCGACAAAGGAGGAAAAAGAGAATTGAAACAAGAAATAATGCTCAAGATAGAGAGTAAGACCATATTAACAAAGGGAAAATAGGTCACTGATGTGGAAGTGGAAACATCTACTCTTAAGATGGCGAAGAAGGAAAGTGCTAAGGTTGGAGAGTGCCTTGACCCCACCTAGAAACTAAAAGCTATGGACAATGTCAAAGAATGGATAAAAAAAGCACAAGCTCACTTGCAAGATGTTGAACCTATCATTGAGGATGAGATTAATGAACTCTCAACCATGAGCCCACCAATCTCTCCCACGTACTTGAGAGTAGAAGAGGCACAATCACCACATGCACACCATCATAGGCAAAACATGGATACTATGAATAGAAGAAATGCCTAAGAGCATTGGCAGGAAGCCCATGAAGTAGAGGAGGAAAATACAGTTGGCAATTCGCTCACCGCACTTGTATAAACTCTTATAACATTGCCACTTGGAAAATTGCTTAGGCAAAATCTTGCATTGTGGAAGGTGTTGAAGCAATGGGTAGAATGAACCAATAGACATGAGCCACAAGACTTGTCCAACCATAATGTTGTGATGCACATACCAAGCCTAACATTGAATCTAATATGTAAGTCCCCACAAGTGAATGCTTTTAGGGAAAGCATTGAGATGCACACAATCTTAGCTATCATTGCCCTAGGAGATACAATGTAGAATGGGATAGCAGACACAGGAGCAAGAGTTAGTGTACTTAGCCATGCATTCCTATAAGCTTGGGAAAACCCATTGATAAAAAATTCATAGTTCACTGTTACTCTAGAAAATGGGATAAAGGTTAGACCCTTTGGAGTCTTGAAGGATTGACCTTTAAATATAGCGGTAATTCAATTCTCCTTGAACTTGATAGTCTTGAAGGGAGTGGATTATGGTATCCTACTAGGTAGACCTTGGATGAGGAATGCCCGAGCGATAGAGGATTGGGATAATGGACTGTATTCTTAGGCAATAGATCAAAAGCAATCCAAGTAGAGATTGACACTTAGAAAACCTCACTAGTGGACCTAGATGCCATCTTTGCCATGCTAAAGAGTGACTCAAAGGCCAGAAGTGATTATGGACCCCTAACTAAGTACATTCCTTGTCTTGAGGAGGAGTGTGACTAGATGCATGTATTGGAAACCATTGATCTCCCATTCTCGAATGATGAGGATGAATATAGGCCAACTATAGACCCAATAAAGCCACAACTTTTAACCTACCCACAATGTACCTATGCATGATAGCCAAGAGTTCCATTGGCCGATCGACACCAATCACTTATCGTATCCTAACTAAAAAAATTGGAACTCCATAGAATCCATAAGTACCTATCAAGTGAGCTAGCTAGCAATCTAGTTGCAACCTAAAGCCCCTCAAGGATCTCATTGAGAGTAAAGAGTGTCGATGAACTAAGGCACATGACTTAAACATGTTATACAACTGGGCTCTGAGCCCTGTCCCACTCCATGACAACCAGTCCACGCAACTTAGCATAAGCCAAGATCTGCTAATGGTGGCTGGAGGAAAAATGAACATCATCATGGGGGCCATCCCTCTACAACAAACATTACATCATATGCGCTTGGTAACCCACTGTATAATCCCTTCCATGCAAATAGTTTTATCATGCCTTAGGGCCTAGTCCTTGGTTTGCATTTTGCAGGTCTCCCTATAGTAGCAACCATGGACCACATAGTGCAGCTGGCATGCAAGGAAGCTCTCCGCCCCATCGGAAAGAGCATAAGGCACTAGCGCCCCCACCAGAACGCTACGTGCCTACTCTAAAGAGGTACGCACCGAAAACCCCCCAAGCCAAGGGAACAGAAGCTCAAGGGAGCACACGAGGTGTGGCAACACTAGACGTGTAGGCTCCCACCAGATGCTCGGGCACCAGGTGCTTGAAAGAGGAGAGGGTAGCTCGAGACAAGCAGGAATTTGATGCATTGTTTAAAAACATTCTGGAAACAGTTGTAGCCAGGGACTACACCATCTGGGTCCCGGCTGACATCTTCCCCACCCACCCTCACAGGAGCCCCTCACTGGCAGAGCCTCAGTCGCTCGACCACTCGGACTCACCCCGCCTCGTGCAAATAGAGTAGCCCCTATGATATATAAGCAACTCAACAAAGGCCATCCTGCCATGACTTTTTGTCTTTAAATGGTTAAAGGGGCAGGCTCCCCACTTGTATATACTTTCCTTACCTATTGCTAATATATGCCACATCTTTAACAAGCACCAGAATATGCATTGCAATCAGCATCATAAGATTTTGATAAAGTGATATCTTGACATGATTGCATCTGTTTGTTGTACTTGATGCATGCGACTTGCATATACTCTCATGAAGTGACAAGTGGATGTAGGATGATGCAGGTCTTTATGCAAACGTGTTCAATGCCCAAGTCACCGCAAGACCACTAACCTCACAAAGAACCATGACAAAGCCATGCTGCCGAAAGAAAAAATCACCCTTGTGAGTGCCCACATCGCATGGCCCAAAGTATGATCTTAACCATTTCCTCTTTTCGGGTTACACTGGGCACTCACGGCAGTTGTTACCCCAATTGTACCAACATCATACGTTCCAAAGAGGGTTGCAATATCTCAAGTGTATCTCCCTATCTCAACGACTGCTTCTCTAACAACGAGGCTAGGGCACAATCATCGCTGTAATATCCATTTCCTAAGCCTTCGAAGCTTGACATTTCCCAACCCATTGAAAGGCTGATAGCCTCAACATATTGCAATGGTTGTACTTAGGCGAGCTCAAAAAAAAAAAGAAGAAGAAGAAAGAAAGAAAGAAAGAAAAAAGAACAAGAAAAGGAAACGAAAAATAAAACAAAAAAGGAAAAAAGAAAAGAAAAGAACGAAAAGATATGAAGCACCCACGATCACAGCACAATACCTAGGGGTCCTCAAATTAGGTATGTCTAGTGACCTTGGTCGGCTAGCTCCCTCTCTAGTCCCCTAGCCCTTTAGCATCACCTACAATTGTTCAGGGCATATCAAGGGCAGGACATACCTAGGGAGCTTGTCTTGCCTATGGTTAGATCTGTTACCCTGACCTATTCGCATGATTCCCTCTTGCACTTTGCCTTAATACCATTGCAATCAATTATGGTAAGCACCGCACGAATGGCCATGAAAAGTACACTATCCTCATCAAGCAAGTCCAATAGCTCCTAGCTACCGAAAGTGCGGTGTCCCTATGTTCAATTATGCTACGTCGTGCAATCACAATGCAAATGATGTCTCATACACCTTCACGTGTACTTATTCTCAACATGGACAACTTTGCTTCATCCACACATTGTTACGAGAAACTAGCCCGCGGTCTTCTAACTACGTAATATCTAAGTATGCACGAGCACTCACATAATATTTGCATCAAAATATATACACAGTTTGGGTCCTCAAGTGCAGGACAATATTCTTAGCTTGCTTAGAGTTTGACCTGTCTCCCAAACTAATTGAACTATGTCTTGTGCACGATAGAGAAGACTAGCACTACCCCTAGGGAGAGACCACCCATGAGAGGTTTTCAATTGCAGGTATTGAAGACTCCAACAAAAGTGTCATTCGCTCTTCATCGATACCCAACTCTGAATTCTTATCCTTTATCATCCTGCAAGCCTCCCAAGAATCGTCATGTGCAGAATCCCCAACAAACCAACACTTGTGTTGGCCATCAGTGCAATCCCCAACAAAGAACAACCCTACTACCAACTCCAATAACCCTACCACCAGCCACCTAGGCCACCAACGTGCCCCCAACAACCTTCCTCCACACCACCACCAACACTTCTCCATGGCAATCACTGATGTCCCTTCCACCCATGTCTTCAGTGCATGCCAAAGCTTGCTACCTACAACGGTGAGTGCCATGGGATTGGCACTCGTCTAGGAGGGGGATAATGTTAATTGGTAGACGAACAATGTGGAAAATCTAGAAAAGATAAAGCAAAATACAAAGGCCAAGGAAAAGTGAAACGGAAGACAAAGGCATACAAGGAAAATCTAGAAACACAAAAAGTGCAGGAAAGTCCTAAATAAGGAAGAAAGGCGCACAAGGAAAAGCGCAAGTCAATACTTTTGTAAAAGAGCGCAAGCGCATCATGATTTAATTTAAGGAGCGCCAGGCTCTCACCCACCCGGGCTCTCACCCACCCGGGCTCTCACTCGTGCAATTAACAAAGGTAGATGGGCGGTAGGAAGGAAGCTAGGAAGATAGGAGGACAATGGGAAAAAGGGCCTAGGCCATGGTCGGCCATGTAAAAAAGGGGATATGGGGATGATCGCCCAAAAGGGATTTAGGGTTTTGGATATAAAGTTGAAAAGTGAATGAGAAGCTCATTCTTGTGTGTGACCAAAAGTGGCTCTTTTCTTCTTCTTCTTCTTCTTCTTCTTGCTTGCTTGAGCTTGTGCTTGAGAGAGGGGTGAGTGTGTGAGGGTGAGGGACCGAGGAGGAGAAGCTCTCCATCTTCTCCTCTCTTCTTCTCTTCTCTTCTCTTCTCTTGTCTTGCTCATTGCAATGGAGCTTGGAGCCTGGAACTTGAGGATGGAGCTTACTTGAAGCTTGCACTTGGATCATGGAGTTACGAGAGTGCGCGGGAGAGGAGATAACTCGATTGGCATGGAGGTAAGCTCACTACACCCGTAGATATGGATGGCGCGTCATGTCAAGATTGTGGGAGAGAAGGAAGGAGTCTCACTTGAAGCTTTCTTGCTTGCACAATGGGGGAAGACACACAAGGGTGGAGGCTGAAAACAGTTTTTCTCTTCTTTGTTGTGTAAGCCAAAAGAACTCAAGTACCAAGAAATAGAACAACCCTAGATATGGGTCTTAAAACCAAACTCAACTAACTAAGGTGGCATACTAACTGAGCCACGAACTAGAGTAGATAAGGATAGCTATCATGTAGCTATTATTCATGGGCGGTGTACCAACCGCATCTGCAACTAACACGTCGGTGACATAAATGCACAACGGTCACCCTGGCATATCACGAGTGGAGCTCGATATCTCAACACTCCCCCTCGAGCTCAATCCCAATTCCTGCACACCAAGCAGGTCTCTGAACTTGCGCAGCTTCTCTGCGCCCAATGCCTTCGTGAATATGTCAGCTACCTGATCCTCTGTGCTGACATAAACTAGATCAATAAGACCTAGTAAAACCCTCTCTCGCACATAGTGATAATGCACCTCAATGTGCTTTGTTCTAGCATGATAGACTGGGTTATTTGCCAAGTGTATACTACTCATGTTGTCACAATAAATGACAATTGGCCCATCTGTAGACTGATGCATATCATAAAGTAGCTTATGCAACCAAGCTACCTCACATGCAGCCATTGCTGCACCCCTGTACTCAGCCTCTGTGCTGGACAAGGCAACTGTAGGCTGTTTCTTGCTGCTCCAAGTGACTGCAGCACTCCCAAAAGAGAACACATATCCACTGGTAGATCGTCTATCAGAAATACTACCAGCCCAATCAGCATCAGTGTATCCATGCAACTGTATCTGAACCCCAGTCTCATAAAATAGTCCATACTGCAATGTGGACTTCACATACCTGAGTATGCGTCTAGCCGCATCCAAATGTTGTTTCCTTGGAGCCTGCATAAACTGACTTACCAATCCAACAGCATAGCTCAAATCTGGCCTGGTAATAGTCATATAAATCAAACTTCCTACTATGCGTCTGTACATAGTAGGGTCTTCTAGAAGCTCACATGCATCTGTGCTCAGCTTCACATTCTGCTCCAAAGGAACTGAAATAGGCTTACAGCCTGTCATCCCATATTTGGACAGCATGTCCAATCCATACTGCCTCTGCAAGAGCTGTATCCCACTTGGTGATCTAATCACCTCAATGCCCAAGAAATAACGCAGCTCTCCCAAATCCTTCATCTCAAACTTCTGCTTCAATAGCATTTTCACATGAAGGATATCTTCATCACTGTCACCTGTCATAATCAAATCATCAACATAAATGACAAGTAGCATAATACCTTTCTCTGTTTTCCTCACATAAAGTGAGAAATCTGCCTTGGAAATCTGAAAGCCAATAGTGACAATATACTGTCCTATCTTGTCAGACCATGCTCTAGGTGCTTGCTTCAAGCCATACAAGACTTTCTTCAACCTGCAAACAAACTCAGGATGAACATCATGCACATAACCTGGTGGCTGCTCCATATAGACCTCTTCTTGCAAGTCACCATGCAAGAAGGCATTCTTTACATCCATCTGATGTAAAGACCATTCCTTTGATGCAGCCATAGCAATGACTGCTCTTACGGTTGCCATCCTTGCAACCGGACTGAATGTTTCTTCATAGTCAATGCCATATGTTTGTGCATACCCCTTGACTACTAATCTTGCCTTGTATCTGTTCACAGAACCATCTGCATTGTGCTTCACCTTATAAACCCACTTACAGCCAATTGCATTTTTACCTTTAGGCAAAGGTACCAATTCCCATGTAGCATTAGCTTCCAAGGCATCCATTTCTTCATCCATGGCTTTCTCCCATTTTTCTTTTCCCATGGCTTGCTCAAAAGATGTGGGTTCTGGTTCCTGTATCACTTTGACCATATATGCATAGTGAATGGCTGTAAATCCATCATATTTCAACCTATCCACAGGATACCTAGCTCTCGTAGACCTGCGCAAAGTAGGTTCACTCCCAGGTGCTCTCAAAACATCCCTGGTCTTCCTTACTCCAGGTGTAACAATAGAAGGAATGCCCAACTCATCATCAGTGCTCTGTTCTGAGCCACTGGATTCACCATCCACATAAGAGTGACCTGCATTCACATCAAACATGGGCTGATCAACCTTCTCTTTTCCTTTTCGTGATACCTGCATACCACTATCTGCATTGCTTTGAGAAGATTTTCCTGATCTCAATCTGCTTGTCCACGGCGAAGAATGTGAACCACTGCTAGAGGACGCTCCAGGTCCACTAATATTTTGTGACTGCTGCTGTAAATTCTGTGCATCATTACCATTTTGTGCATCTACATCATCAATCACATTTACTGGTTTATACCAGCTACTCATCTCATCAAAAACAACATCTCTGCTCACTGTAAACTTACGAGTAGAAGGGTTATATCATCTATACCCTTTTTGCTGCAGAGAGTAACCAATAAAGATGCACTTCTCAGCTTTTGGATCCAACTTGGATCTCAACTCATCTGGCACATGTACATAGGCAATGCAACCAAAAATTTTCAAATGAGAAATATCTGGTTTCCTACCAGTATACCTCTCCTCTGGAGTCATTCCATGTATTGCTGCAGTGGGAGTCCTGTTCATTATGTAGACTGCTGTAGCAACTGCTTCAGCCCAATAAAAATCTGGCAAGTCTTTTTCATTGAGCATGGCACGAGATACCTCTCCAATATGCCTGTTTTTCCTTTCTGCAATTCCATTTTGTTGTGGGGTATAACTGCATGAATATTGCTGCTTTATGCCATGCTCCTACAAGAACTTTGCAAACTCATTTGAGAGGTACTCTCCCCCTCCATCTGACCTTAGGCATTTTATCTGCAGGCCTGTTTCTTTTTCAACCATCGCTTTAAGAGTTTTGAAATGCCCAAAAACTTCACTTTTCTTTTTCATAAAATACACCCAAACTTTTTTGCTATAGTCATCAATAAAACTGACAAAATAATGACAGCCTCCAAGAGATGCAGCTTTAGTAGTCCACACATCAGAGTGGATTAATTCCAATGGCTTCTTACTCTCTTGAACATGTCTAGGAAATGGTTTCCTTGCCTGTTTTCTAAATTGACAGGCTTCACATACCTGATGCATTTCTGCAACCTTGAATTTAGGCAATCCTGCAACAATATTTTGGGCCTGCATTGATTTAAGTCGTTGTACATTAACATGACCAATGCGTTTATGCCAAATATCAATATCTGCAACTACACCGGTCCCATGTGCAAACATTGCTGCACTCAATTCAGACATGTCTGCATCCAACGTAAACATTATGCCCTTCTTCTTTCCTTTTGCTATCAAGTGACCTTTATTTTTCATATCCTCAACAAAGCATCCATGAGGATTAAATCTGACCTGCAAGCCCTGTTCAACCATTTGACCAACAGAAACCAGATTCTTGGTGATATTCGGGACATGAAATACATCGGACAGGTATTTCTTTTTCCCATCCTGCATAGACAAGGGAATTTTTCCAATCTGCACAATAGGATGTGCAGTATCATCACCAGTCTCCACAAATCCTGGTTTTTCCATTTTCCTTGCATCCTCCATCCATTCTGCATGACCTGTCATGTGGTTTGATGCACCTAAGTCAACATACCATACATCATTGCTTTCTTCTGCACTTGTCACAGAATTGTTCATGTGCTGCACCATAAACAAGTGCTCATTTCTGTCATCACCCTGTCTACTAGAAGATGCATAATTCCCTTGTTGCAGTTTTCCATTCATGATGTCATTCTGCTTTTTATAGCAGTCTTTAGCCATATGACCCATTTTACCACAGTAGTAGCATTCAACATTACTGTTTGCATTTTGGCCTCTTTGCCATCCACCACGACCTCTTTGGCTCCCCCTGCCTCTAGAGTTACCACGTCCTCCTCCATAGGACTGATTTTCTTGAGTTTGCTGCATATTCTGATTTCTGCCACGGCCTCCAAATCGGCCTCCTCTACCTCTACCTCTACCTCTTCCAGCATTTGAGTAGAAGACAACTTCTTTTGAAGTTCCTCCTGAAGAAGATGCACCACCATTTCTTTGCTCCTCAGAAATTAGAAGAGCAATCAGCTCCTCAAAATTAGGAAATCTTTCACGGACGGAAATGGATGTTCGGAACTGTGCATAATCCTTTCCTAGACCATTCAAGGTCACGGAAACTAAATCATCATCTTCCACTGGCGACCCAATGGAAGCAAGTGCATTTGCAATCTTCTTCACCTTCATGTGGTAGTCGTTGATGCTCATACTTTCTCTTTGCACATTATGCAACTCTTGCTTGAGCTGCATTTTCCTGGCTTGCGTATTTGTGCTATACATTTTTGACAAAGTATCCCATGCCTCCTTTGGCGTACTTGCATCCTGAATATGCACAATCATAGAGTCTGAAATACTGATAGACAGCCAATACATAACTTTCCTGGCTCTCTCATGCCATGTTTTGAATGCCTGCATTTGCTGTTGATTGGGAACATCAGGAAGAACTGGTTCTTCTTCATTTCCTGCAACAAATTCCCAATATCCTTTTCCCATAAGGAAATTTGTCATTCTAAACTTCCATGCTTGGAAGTTGTTCTTGTCAAGCTTTTCAGTGACAATCTGTGAAAGAGAATCAGATGCCATTACAGAAGACTGGAAAAAATTCTGTCACTGCAAAAACCACAGCTTCACCCTCACACGGGAAAATCTGCAAAACTGGCGAAAGTGGTATTTGACCACACAGTCACTTTCTAGTGACGATTTTGCATCAACAGGCAACAGGGATGATTCTGAAACTCCCAATGTCTTTGCGCACAAGCATACGATGCAATTTCTACAGTAACTTTTCACCGACCTGTAGAACAGTGGCTGAACAGCATAAAACTGAGCCTTTTTCTGAGTGCGTGCAGAAAACTCCCGCCTCCAAAACAGGCCCCGAAATGGCCTCAGATAAAAAAAACAGGGTCGCCAAGAGCTAAAGCTCTTGCCCGCAGCATATACTGCCCTCTTGCTTCACTGCGAAGGGCGTCTCAACCTGAGACAATGCACTCCTGCACTTTCCGGCTGTGCTACCTGCAGAGATCTGCTCCCAAAACAGAAAATGAAAGCAACACTGCTCCTCTTAGCAGAACACCGCGAGCTTGGCTTGCTTTCTTGAGCTCCTTACCACGAACAAGGCTCTGATACCATGTCAAGATTGTGGGAGAGAAGGAAGGAGTCTCGCTTGAAGCTTTCTTGCTTGCACAATGGGGGAAGACACACAAGGGTGGAGGCTGAAAACAGTTTTTCTCTTCTTTGTTGTGTAAGCCAAAAGAACTCAAGTACCAAGAAATAGAACAACCCTAGATATGGGTCTTAAAACCAAACTCAACTAACTAAGGTGGCATACTAACTGAGCCACGAACTAGAGTAGATAAGGATAGCTATCATGTAGCTATTATTCATGGGCGGTGTACCAACCGCATCTGCAACTAACACGTCGGTGACATAAATGCACAACGGTCACCCTGGCATATCACGAGTGGAGCTCGATATCTCAACACGTCATCTATGTGAGAGGTAGCCATTAGTGCTCGGCTTGGAATGCTTGAAACAATAAGCAGTCCATGGGTCTTGGCGGTCGAGCGAAAGCTCCCATAGAGATGGATGCTTTGTTGAATAATATGGCAATGGATACAAATTGATTGCTAGAGACCAAAGAGATGGCAGAATGTTTACTCTTGATGCGTCAATTCCAAAATTGAAAGCAACCATGTTTGCACATGATGATGGTGCTATACGGGATGTTGAGATATGGCATAAGCGGATTGGCCATGTGAATGTACAAAAGTTGAAATCTATGCAACACAAGGAGATTATGCTTGGACTGCCTAAGTTCAAGTATCATGACTTTGGACATGTATGTGATGCATGTCAGTTTGGAAAGCAAGCACGGTTTCCATTTATGAGACATGTACGGAATAGCTCATGACCCTTGGAATTGGTACATTTAGATGTATGGGGTCTGTCTCATAATGCTTCATTTGGGTTTGCTCGTTACTATGTATCCTTCATTGATGATTTCAATAGGTATACTTGGATTTACATACTAAAACATAAAGATGATGTGTTTGATGCATTCAAGGACTTCAAGAAGCATGCTGAAAATGAGTTGAGCTGTAAAATTTCATGTCTTAGATCAGATGGAGGTGGAGAATATGTCTCTAATTACTTTGACAGGTATCTTGCTAAACATGGGATCAGAAGATAGTTAACTTGCAACTATACATCACAACAAAATGGTGTAGCAGAAAGGAAAAATAGGGTATTGATGGAATCGGCAAGAGCTATGCTAAATGAGAAGAGTTTACCAAATGGTTATTGGACCGAAGCAGTAGTGACTGTTGTCTATATGTTGAATAGAATCCCTACACCAGGGATTCATGATGTAACTCCATATGAGAAGTTGTATGGCCATAAGCCTAACATTTCACACTTGAAGGCATTTGGCAGCATTGTATATGGGCATGTTCTTGATGGAAAGAGGAAGAAATTGGATCCTAAAGCTATCAAGAGTGTGTTCCTTGGTTATGCACAAGACTGGAAAGCTTACAAGTGTCATGTACCGTCTACACATGAGACATTGATTAGTAGAGATGTTTTTTTTGATGAGATGGCATCGTGGTATAGTAATCCTGTTGCAGTGGCTACTAATGGATCAGCCACCACTAGTAATGCTGAAAATACACCTACAGTGAGTACATCTATGAGTGATCCTACAGGTGATGGGTCACCTATAGTAAGTCCTTGGTCAGGACTCTTGCTGAGTCGTACTCCTACGTCCACTAACATGGATATGTCAGTGAAGGGGAGATTGGATAAGGGAAAAGAAAATATGCTTGAGGATGTGATAATGAAGAGGGCAACACAGTTCTTATGGACTACCGACGAGTCCCATGTAGTGATGGCATTAGGTAGAGGAAGAGGTAGAGGCTTTAGAGGGAAAACCCAAGAGCCAGTGGGCTTAAAGTCATCTAGGACATATCTCTTTGCATTGCCCTAAAAAGGAGCAAGAAAATCAAGACAAGGCTGATCAAAGATGCAATGGATGCAAAATCACACATCTCTTCGTTGATTTTCCTAGACGGAGGTCATCCTCTAATACAAAAAATGAGTCATCGGCCCCATTGGGGTTGTTTGGTGTCGAGACACTCGATCGGGAGGCCACGCCTATCCCGTTGCATGTCATGATCCGTGCACAGACAAAGAAGGCTAGCATATCATTGCCAGGGCCTAGCAACTTAGACGCAGCCTCAATAAAAAAGAAGAGCCATAGGAGAAGAAAGAAGAAACCAGACGCAAAGGTCATGCTAAAAACATGAGTACTAAAATGCTGCATGTGGGAAAGAAAGTGACAGACGCAAAAGCAGAAATGTTAGGCCCAAGTATGACTGAGAAAGGAAGTACGAAGGTCGAGGACCCAAAGTACCAACTCAAAGCCATCGAAAAGGTGGAGTGGATGAAAGAAGACTAGAAACACCTAAAAGACACCGAGCCCATATTAGAGGGTGGGATCGATTATCTTTCAAGAATGAGCACACCAGTGTCACCTCCACAACCAAAATTGAGAGATGCGATTGCATCACAAGTAGTGCCTAAAAGGTGAGAAGGAACAAAGCTTGCACGCGAGAGCTATGGCGGGAGAGCAAGAGCAAGAAAGAGAGAGACAACAAATGGGAACTCCAACAATCACAATGTGTGACTGGGCCTTCCTTTATTGAAATTGTCACTATAAGAATAAAGAATAAAGTGATGATGACGGGCACCCACAACCTGTAGTGTGTAGTGGCGGTGACTGTCAGTGTAGTAATACATGGGTGGCTAGGCGGAGGCACCTTTACCCCCAACAATCTCCTACTTAAAGGCGAATCTTCCCTAGTGAGAAGTAAAAAGAAAAAAGAAAAAAGACAGTACAATATGTACACTTGTACAACAGGATGAGGAAAGACGTCATCTCATCCCACGCCCATCAACTTCTTGAGGAAGGCAAAGCACTCTATAGAGAGGCTTTTCGTGAGTAGATCTGCAGGATTTTGGTCAGTTGAGATCTTGACAAGGTCAACAGACTTGTCCTCAACGACCCCACGTATGAAGTGATACCTCACCTCAATGTGTTTTGTCTTCGCATGGAAGACCAGATTCTTAGCTAACTGAATAGTGTTGAGATATCGAGCTCCACTCGTGATATGCCAGGGTGACCGTTGTGCATTTATGTCACCGACTTGTCAGTTGCAGATGCGGTTGGTACACCGCCCATGAATAATAACTACATGATAGCTATCCTTATCTACTCTAGCTCGTGGCTCAGTTAGTATGCCACCTTAGTTAGTTGAGTTTGGTTTGAGACCCATATAGAGGGTTCTTCTATTTCTTTGTACTTGACTTCTTTTTGGCTTACACAACTAAGAAGAGAAAAACAGTTTTCAGCCTCCACCTTTTGTGTGTATTCCCCCATTGTGCAAGCAAGAAAGCTACAAGGTAGACTCCTTTCTTCTCTCCCACAATCTTGACATGGTATCAGAGCCTTGTTCGTGGTAAGGAGCTCAAGAAAGCAAGCCAAGCTCGCGGTGTTCTGGTAAGAGGAGTAGTGTTGCTTTCATTTTCTGTTTTGGGAGCAGATCTCTGCAGGTAGCACAGCCGAAAATTGCAAGAGTGCATTGTCTCAGGTTGAGACGCCCTTCGCGGTGAAGCAAGAGGGCAGTATATGCTGCGGGTAAGGGCTTTAGCCCTTGGCGACCCTGTTTTTTTGATTTGAGGCCATTTCGAGGCCTGTTTTGGAGGCGGAAGTTTTCTACACGCACTCAGGAAAAGGCCCAGTTTTATGCTATGCGACCACTATTCTACAGGTCAGTGAAAAGTTACCACAGAAATTGCATCGTATGCTTATGTGCAGAGACATTGGGAGTTACAGAATCATCCTTGGTTCCTGTTTATGCAAAATCATCACTAGGAAGTGACTGTGTGGTCAAATACCACTTTCGCCAGTTTTGCAGATTTGCCCTTGTGAGGGTGAAGCTGTGTTTTTTGCAGTGACATAATTTTTGCAGTGTTCTGTAATGGTGTCTGATTCTCTTTCACAGATTGTAACTGAAAAGCTTGACAAGAACAACTTCCAAGCATGGAAGTTTAGAATGACGAATTTCCTTATGGGAAAAGGATATTGGGAATTTGTTGCAGGAAATGAAGAAGAACCAGTTCTTCCTGATGTTCGCAATCAACAGCAAATGCAGGCATTCAAAGCATGGCATGAGAGAGCCAGGAAAGTTATGTACTGGCTGTCTATCAGTATTTCAGACTCTATGATTGTGCATATTCAGGATGCAAGTATGCCAAAGGAGGCATGGGATACTTTGTCAAAAATGTATAGCACAAATACGCAAGCCAGGAAAATGCAGCTCAAGCAAGAGTTGCATAATGTGCAAAGAGAAAGTATGAGCATCAATGACTACCACATGAAGGTGAAGAAGATTGCAGATGCACTTGCTTCCATTGGGTTGCCAGTGGAAGATGATGATTAAGTTTCTGTGACCTTGAATGGTCTAGGAAAGGATTATGCACAGTTTCGGACATCCATTTCAGTTCGTGAAAGATTTTCTGATTTTGAGGAGTTCATTGCTCTTCTAATTTCTGAGGAGCAGAGAAACGGTGGTGCATCTTCTTCAGGAGGAACTTCAAAAGAAACTGTCTTCTACTCAAATGCTGGAAGAGGTAGAGGCAGAGGTAGAGGAGGCCGATTTGGAGGCCGTGGCAGAAATCAGAATATGCAGCAAACTCAAGAAAACCAGTGCTATGGAGGAGGACGTGGTAACTCTAGAGGCAGGGGGAGCCAAAGAGGTTGTGGTGGATGGCAAAGAGGCCAAAATGCAAATAGTAATGTTGAATGCTACTACTGTGGTAAAATGGGTCATATGGCTAAAGACTGCTATAAAAAGCAGAATGACATCATGAATGGAAAACTGCAACAAGGGAATTATGCATCTTCTAGTAGACAAGGTGATGACAGAAATAAGCATTTGTTTATGGTGCAGCACATGAACAATTCTGTGACAAGTGTAGAAGAAAGCAACGATGTATGGTATGTTGACTCAGGTGCATCAAACCACATGACAGGTCATGCAGAATGGATGGAGGATGCAAGGAAAATGGAAAAACCGGGATTTGTGGAGACTGGTGATGATACTGCACATCCGATTGTGCAGATTGGAAAAATTCCCTTGTCTATGCAGGATGGGAAAAAGAAATACCTGTCCGATGTATTTTATGTCCCGAATATCACCAAGAATCTGGTTTCTGTTGGTCAAATGGTTGAACAGGGCTTGCAGGTCAGATTTAATCCTCATGGATGCTTTGTTGAGGATATGAAAAATAAAGGTCACTTGATAGCAAAAGGAAAGAAGAAGGGCATAATGTTTACGTTGGATGCAGACATGTCTGAATTGAGTGTAGCAATGTTTGCACATGGGACCGGTGTAGTTGCAGATATTGATATTTGGCATAAACGCATTAGTCATGTTAATGTACAACGACTTAAATCAATGCAGGCCCAAAATATTGTTGCAGGATTGCCTAAATTCAAGGTTGCAGAAATGCATAAGGTATGTGAAGCCTGTCAATTTAGAAAACAGGCAAGGAAACCATTTCCTAGACATGTTCAAGAGAGTAAGAAGCCATTGGAATTAATCCACTCTGATGTGTGGACTACTAAAGCTGCATCTCTTGGAGGCTGTCATTATTTTGTCAGTTTTATTGATGACTATAGCAGAAAAGTTTGGGTGTATTTTATGAAAAAGAAAAGTGAAGTTTTTGGGCATTTCAAAACTCTTAAAGCTATGGCTGAAAAAGAAACAGGTCTGCAAATAAAATGCCTAAGGTCAGATGGAGGGGGAGAGTACCTCTCAAATGAGTTTGCAAGGTTCCTGCAGGAGCATGGCATAAAGCAGCAATATTCATGCAGTCATACCCCACAACAAAATGGAATTGCAGAAAGGAAAAACAGACATATTGGAGAGGTATCTCGTGCCATGCTCAACGAAAAAGACTTGCCAAATTTTTATTGGGCTGAGGCAGTTGCTACAGCAGTCTACATAATGAACAGGACTCCCACTGCAGCAATACATGGCATGACTCCAGAGGAGAGATATACTGGTAGGAAACCAGATATTTCTCATTTGAAAATTTTTGGCTGCATTGCCTATGTACATGTGCCAGATGAGTTGAGATCCAAGTTGGATCCAAAAGCTGAGAAGTGCATCTTTATTGGTTACTCTCTGCAACAGCAAAAGGGTATAGATGCTATAACCCTTCTACTCGTAAGTTTACAGTGAGCAGAGATGTTGTTTTTGATGAGATGAGTAGCTGGTATAAACCAGTAAATGTGATTGATGATGTAGATGCACAAAATGGTAATGATGCACAGAATTCACAGCAGCAGTCACAAAATATTAGTGGACCTGGAGAGTCCTCTAGCAGTGGTTCACATTCTTCGCCATGGACAGGCAGATTGAGATCAGGAGAATCTTCTCAAAGCAATGCAGATAGTGGTATGCAGGTATCACGAAAAGGAAAAGAGAAGGTTGATCAGCCCATGTTTGATGTGAATGCAGGTCACTCTTATGTGGATGGTAAATCCAGTTGCTCAGAACAGAGCATTGATGATGAGTTGGGTATTCCTTCTATTGTTATACCTGGAGTAAGGAAGACCAGGAATGTTTTGAGAGAACCTAGGAGTGAACCTATTTTGCGCAGGTCTACCAGAGTTAGGTATCCTGTGGATAGGCTGAAATATGATGGATTTACAGCCATTCACTATGCATATATGGTCAAAGTGATATAGGAACCAGAACCCACTTCTTTTGAGCAAGCCATGGGAAAAGAAAAATGGGAGAAAGCCATGGATGAAGAAATGGATGCCTTGGAAGCAAATGCTACATGGGAGTTAGTACCTTTTCCTAAAGGTAAGAATGCAATTGGCTGTAAGTGGGTTTATAAGGTGAAGCACAATGCAGATGGTTCTGTGAACAGATACAAGGCAAGATTAGTAGTCAAGGGATATGCACAAACATATGGCATTGACTATGAAGAAACATTTAGTCCAGTTGCAAGGATGGCAACCGTAAGAGCAATCATTGCTATGGCTACATCAAAGGAATGGTCTTTACATCAGATGGACGTAAAGAATGCCTTCTTACATGGTGATTTGGAAGAAGAGGTATATATGGAGCAGCCACCAGGTTATGTGCATGCTGTTCATCCTGAGTTTGTTTGCAGGTTGAAGAAAGCCTTGTATGGCTTGAAGCAAGCACCTAGAGCATGGTCTGACAAGATAGGACAGTATCTTGTCACTATTGGCTTTCAGATTTCCAAGGCAAATTTCTCACTTTATGTGAGAAAAACAGAGAAAGGTATTATGCTACTTGTCATTTATGTTGATGATTTGATTATGACAGGTGACAGTGATGAAGATATCCTTAATGTGAAAATGCTATTGAAGCAGAAGTTTGAGATGAAGGATTTGGGAGAGCTGCGTTATTTCTTGGGCATTGAGGTGATTAGATCACCAAGTGGGATACAGCTCTTGCAGAGGTAGTATGGATTGGACATGCTGTCCAAATATGGGATGACAGGCTGTAAGCCTATTTCAGTTCCTTTGGAGCAGAATGTGAAGCTAAGCGCAGATGCAGGTGAGCTTCTGGAAGACCCTACTATGTACAGACGCATAGTAGGAAGTTTGATTTATATGACTATTACCAGGCCAGATTTGAGCTATGCTATTGGATTGGTAAGTCAGTTTATGTAGGCTCCAAGGAAACCGCATTTGGATGCGGCTAGACGCATACTCAGGTATGTGAAGTCCACATTGCAGTATGGACTATTTTATGAGACTGGGATTCAGATACAATTGCATGGATACACTGATGCTGATTGGGCTGGTAGCATTTCTGATAGACGATCTACCAGTGGATATGTGTTCTCTTTTGGGAGTGTTGCAGTCACTTGGAGCAGCAAGAAATAACCTACAGTTGCCTTGTCCAGCACAGAGGCTGAGTACAGGGGTGCAGCAATGGCTGCATGTGAGGTAGCTTGGTTGCATAAGCTACTTTATGATATGCATTAGTCTACAGATGGGCCAGTTGTCATTTATTGTGACAACATGAGTAGTATACGCTTGGCAAATAACCCAGTCTATCATGCTAGAACAAAGCACATTGAGGTGCATTATCACTATGTGCGAGAGAGGGTTTTACTAGGTCTTATTGATCTAGTTTATGTCAGCACAGAGGATCAGGTAGCTGACATATTTACGAAGGCATTGGGCGCAGAGAAGCTGCGCAAGTTCAGAGACCTGCTTGGTGTGCAGGAATTGGGATTGAGCTCGAGGGGGAGTGTTGAGATATCGAGCTCCACTCGTGATATGCCAGGGTGACCGTTGTGCATTTATGTCACCGACTTGTCAGTTGTAGATGCGGTTGGTACACCGCCCATGAATAATAGCTACATGATAGCTATCCTTATCTACTCTAGCTCGTGGCTCAGTTAGTATTCCACCTTAGTTAGTTGAGTTTGGTTTGAGACCATATAGAGGGTTCTTCTATTTCTTTGTACTTGACTTCTTTTTGGCTTACACAACGAAGAAGAGAAAAACAGTTTTCAGCCTCCACCTTTTGTGTGTATTCCCCCATTGTGCAAGCAAGAAAGCTACAAGGTAGACTCCTTTCTTCTCTCTCACAATCTTGACAAATAGCACTCATAGAATCCGAATACAGTGTAGGGATAGCATCAATACCAAGGTCAGCAACCAAACGACCCAACCAAATGGCCTCCTTGTAAGCCTCAGTGGCTGCAACATAATCAGCCTCTGTAGTAGAAATGGCCGTGCATTTCTGCACCTTGGACATCCAAGAAACAACACCTCCAGCATAGGTGAATACATAGCCTAAAATGGACTTCCTACTTTCTGCATGTCCTGCATAATCAGAGTCAGTGTACCCCACAACTCCTGTATCCTGCTGCCATAGCATATGCACATATTTGCAGTGCCCTGAAGCACCTCATGATACCCTTCACACCATCCCAATGCTTCTTGCCAGGCGTAGCCATATAGCATGCCACAACACCAACTGCAAAGGCAATATCTGGATGAGTGGCTATCATGGCATACATAAGACTGCCCACTGCTGATGCATAGGGAATCTTGGCCATCTCGGCCCTTTGCTCATCTATTGCGGACAACTAGCATGTGATACCTTCCTTCACATAAGAAGGCAATGGACAACCAATAGGCTTTACGTCCTGCATGCGGAAGCGCTCAAGGACTTTATGAATGTACTCCCTCTGTGACAAATAGAGGAGTCCCTGATGCCTGTCGCGTCTAATGCACATACCAAGCATGTGAGAGGCCTGTCCCAGATCTTTCATCTCAAAGCTCTTCTTGAGCTGAGCCTTAAGAGCATCTAGCTCATTATGAGCTTTCCCTGTTATTAGCATATCATCCACATAGAGTACCAAAATCAATTAAGAACCATCATGAGCTTTCTTCGTGTAAAGACACAGATCCATAGCACTCCTGCTGTAGCCCTGTGACTGCATAAAGGCATCAAACTTATGATACCACTCCCTAGGTGCTTGCTTCAAGCCATAAAGACTTTTCTTCAATTTGCACACTAGATGCTTCTTACCAGGTTCTACAAAGCCCTTAGGCTGCTCCATATAAATCTCATCATGCAAGTCCCCATGTAAGAAAGCCGTCTTGACATCCATCTGGTATAAATCCAAGTCAAGCTGAGCAACCAAAGCCAAGACTAAGCGCAAGGTGGTCATCTTAACCATAGGAGAAAAGACCTCATCAAATTCCACACCATGCTCCTGCTTAAAACCCTTTGCTACCAATCTAGCCTTGTATGCCGGCTTAGGGTGTCCAAGGGTACTTTTCAGCTTGTACACCCACTTGCATGGCAAAGCCTTCTTGTCCTTAGGCATGGAAACCGAATCCCAAGTCTCATTCTTATGCAAGGAGTCTATCTCAGACTGCATAGCCCTCTCCCATGAGTGAGGTGTCATCCCTGCGCATAGCCTCATCATAAGTGAAAGGCTCTCCTTCATTTTTAACCAAGACATAATGCATCGAGGGTTGAAATCTATCAAGTGGATGTCTGTCTCTAGCAGACACCGTCTCACGGCAAGCTCTATTGCCTGCCCAGCTGCCTGTCCAACCAACACCCTGACCATGAGCATATGCTGCAGCTATAGGCTATCCAAATGGCTGTGCGGGAGCTCTCAGCTCCTCTTGAAATATGACCCTGCGGATCTCAACAACTATCTCAGGCTGCCATGCATCTTGTCTTCATGGAAGTCTACATCATGACTGCGGATGACTTTCCGCACCTGTGGATCCCAGAGATGGTAACCCATCTCGCCTGCATCCCCATAACCAAGGAAAATACATTTGATACTCTTAGGATTCGGCTTACTTCTCTTGTCCCTGGGCACATGGAAAAATGTCTCACATCCAAAGACACGGAGATGCGCATAAGAGGGAGGTTTTTCAGTCCATACCTCCTCTGCAACCTGGAAATCCAAACCACTAGAAGGTGATTTGTTTATGATATGCATAGCTGTACTAACAGCCTCAGCCCAAAAGCTCTGTGTGGTAGGCCCGCATGGCTAAGCATATTGTGTACATGCTCTTGGATGGTTCTATTCATCCGTTCAACCAAACCATTCTAGGGGGGTGTAGGGGGCGGTCAACTGACGCTTAATACCACTCTCATCACATAATTGCTCAAAAGCACGTGAGTCATACTCACCCCCATGATCTATCCTTAGGCATTTTAGCCTATACCTAGACTGGTTCTCAACCAATGCAAGCCATCTCTAAAATACAGCCAAGACATTGAATTTTAGCTTAATGGGATAAGCCCAAAATTTTCGTGAAAAATCATCTTTGAAAGTAACAAAATACTTTGCATCACCCATAGACGGACAAGGCATGGGCCCACAAACATCCGAACGTACCAATGCCAAGGGCTCACTCATGCATGGCCTACCACACTTCTTATGCGTAGACCCAGTCTGCCAGCCATAAAGACAATGCTCACATGAATCAAAACATGCATAATCAAGGGGCAGTAAGTACTGCAAACTAGAGAGCATTTTCATTCCCTTCAAAGACATATGGCCCAAATGGGCATGCCAAAGAGATACATGTGGGATAGAACCCATAGACAAAACATGATCAAGGGAAGAAGCGGATACAATTAAGGGATAGAGGCTACCAGCCTTGGCACCTCTCGCAATCACAAGTCTGCCGAGTGATCTTCCATGCAGAGTCTCCAAAAGATACATGATAACCTGTGTCATCAAGTTATCTAGCTGACATGAGATTGCGTGTCAAAGCAGGTACATGATGTACATCCTGCATAACAAAACTGCTGCCAGAAGGAAATTGTAGCCTAATATCACCAATGCCCACAATATCAAGAGAACTGTCATCACCCAAGCGCACAGAACCCGAAATAGTACAGTATGAATGAAACCACTCTCGACAAGGTGTCACATGAAAGGACACACCTGAGTCCAAGATCCAACATTGTGCATACATAGAGTGTATCTCTGTCATCTATGAAACACTAGAAGAAGCTGCAAGGATATAATCATCATCAATATCCTCAGGCTGCATAACATTGATCTCTTCAATTTTAACACTAGACTTTGCAGGCACTATGTTGCGATCAGAAGACTTATCCTACACTTTGTCTTTCTCCTTATCTTTGCACCTTTCATTACGTAGCTCATGGCATTGTGGCTCAATATGGCACTTTTTCCCACAATGGTGACAAGTAACATCTGCATTCCTACCATAGGATTTGCTACGTGACTTCCCACAAGACTTGGACCGAGATTTTTAAGAATCTCGTCCATGGCCACTGCCATTGCCATGCTTCCCATATCCATCATTCCTGCCTCTAACTGTCACAGCATGCAACACACGAGAGGCATCCAAATTCTTACGGTTAACCTCTTCCTGTATAAGAGTAATCTCAACATCATATAATTTCAAGGTAGCAGTAGAGGCACATAATGCAGTGCAGAATACATCCCATGACTCATTAAGAGTACCAAGCAAGAAAAGAGGAGTGACATCCTTTACAAAAGTGATGTCTTGCGAAGTCAAGTTCTTGAGTATAGCATGGAACTGGCTCAAGTGAGCAGACATAGTCACATTCTCCTTCATGCGCAGATGCATAAGCTCCTTCAGCTAATACATCTGACTCACTGGACTTTTCTTGTCATAGAGATTCTTGACTTTATCCCACAACTGTTAGATATGATCAATGCCCCACCCTCATTAGGTGCTACCAATGATCCATGGTGCTCAAAGTTGTAAGGCCCCCATTATGAGGAGAAGCCAAATGTGAGCCCGGACATTGGTTGAGTCCTGACTTGTATATCAGATGAGGTCTATGTGACCGGATGGCAAAAAGGTGACTGTTGTGGGTCTAATCTTTGGGTTAGACGGAGTGGTTAAGCTGGTAGCAACTCGAGGCACATTGCATTGAGTTGCGTGGTAAGGGAGTTAAAAGGGGCCCCTATTGTGGGGTCCGGGGGCCGCGGAAGCGGCCCCTGGCTGGGGGGTCCCAGGGGGGCCAGCGGCCCCCCTGGCGGGGGTCCGGGGGCAGCGCCCCCGGCCCGATGGTAAAGGGAATATTCCCTGGAATATTCCCTGGCCGACTAGTGGAGGCTCATATGGTAGGTCGGTCAGCAGGCCGACCTAACGACCTTCGCGGGCTATAAAAGCTAAACCCCTTCGCAGCCATCTTACACTCATCTTTCACCCAGTCAGAGTTGTTGTTCCAGCTAGCCTTAAGCTCTTCACCTATCTTCTGTCTAGATCGCCATCTAAGCTTCACTCAGTGGAAGCGCACGGGTGGACAGAGCCATCTTTGTATCAGTTGTTTGGAGTTAAAGAATTTACTGATTCTCCTCTTCTCTGTTGTGTACTCTCTATCTCTTTCTCAGATTCTGTTCGCTGCGCCGTGTAATATTTTACATGGTATCAGAGCCCAGGGGGCTCTAGAGATCGGAGAGCGTGCAAGAGGCAAAGGCTTCAACAGCAAAGAGAAACGATGTCGACTCCGGGAAGTAGTTCTGGCGCATCAGGAAGCGGTGCAGGAGGTGGTGCTGCTGTACCGGCTATTCAAACACTGAGGATTCGTCCACCAACCTTCAGCGAAGGCAAGTTAGATGGTACAAACTACACCTTATGGAAGTTCAAAATTACAACTATCCTTGATTCTTATGAGCTTCTGGAGACTGTGCTGGGGACTGACGCAGAACCACAGCCTACCCCCGACCCATCAAATCCTAGTGTGATGATTCCTCCGAATGCAGATCTTCTACGAGCTTGGAAACGAAGGAATGCAGATGCATTGTGTGCCTTAGTTACAAGCTGTTCTGACAGTGTTTTGACTCTGATTCAGCATACAACCAAAGCGTCAGAGGCTTGGAATGTACTAAGGAGTCAGTATGAAACACGAAACCAAACAAGGATTCAAAACTTGGAGAATCAACTAGCAGCGGAGAAGTTTGCTGAAGGAGAGACGGTTGAAGCATTCATCACTCGGATTAAGAATCTGCGCGACCAGATGGCTGGCGCTGGGATACAAAAGACTAGCGAAGAGCTAGCTCGGAGGTGTCTTCGGATTTGTCCACAAAAGTTTGATGGACTAGTAACTGCCCTTAATACTCAGGTGAGACCTCAAGCTTTGACTTTTGAGGAGTTTTGTGCATTATTAATGGAGGAGGAGTTGAGGCTGAAAGCCCGAGAAGGAAGCAACAATGGAGATGCTGCATTCTCTGCCAATGCAAAAGGCAAAGGTGTTTCCTCCACCAAAAATGATGGTGACAAAAAGAAAAAGGGCGGCAAGAAGAAGTTTCAAGGAGAGTGCTTCTACTGTAAGAAGAAAGGACATGCAATTGCAGATTGTCGTGTCAAGAAGGCAGATGAAAAGAATGGTACCCTTAAAACTAAAGGGAAAGAGACAGCCAATACGGCTGAAGCAGAGTTGGAATTATTCATGGCGACCATTGAGGAAGTGTGCTCCTCGGCGCAAGAAGAATCTACCACTGACTCTTGGGTGTTGGATAGTGGGGCCTCCCGTCACATGACCAACAAGAAAGGTCTATACAGTTCTATGCAGCCTCTACAAGAATCCATCACTGTGACGGTTGGAAATGATGCTAAATGCCCTGCTGCGGGCACAGGTACTATTTCTTTTGTTGCTGCAAATGGTGAAGTCAAAAAGCTTTCAAATGTGTTGTATGTTCCCGAAATCAGAAGAAATCTCTTATCAGTTGCTGCCATAACTGATCTTGGTCATGAAGTGAGGTTCAAGAAGACAGGTGCAGAAATTATTGATAGTGCTGGCACAATTGTTGGCAAAGGAGAAAGGAGGAACAACCTGTATGAGCTAAGTGCTCTTACAGCCACCGCTGGAGTGGGCACAAGTAAGCTTTGGCATGAAAGGTTTGGACACATCGGATTTGCAGTATTGAAGGAGATGCAAAAGCAAGGTATGGTTGCTCACCTACCTACAATAACTGAATTGAAGGAACCATGTGAAGCTTGTATGATGGGCAAGCAACAGAGAAAGGCATTTCCACAAGAAAGCAAGAATAGAGCACATGCTCCTCTAGAGTTGGTGCATGCTGACTTGTGTGGTAAGATGCCTACACAGGCCTTGGGGGGATCTTCTTATTTTATGTTGATTGTCGACGACTACAGTAGGAAGATGTGGGTGTACTTCCTTCGTGATAAGGCTCAAGCTTTTGGTAAGTTTAAAGAATGGCTAATACTTGTTGAGAATGAAACAGGGAAAAGTGTGAAGAAATTTAGAACAGATGGTGGTGGTGAGTTCAACTCAAAGGAGTTTGAAGGCTTTTGCAAGAGCAAAGGGATCAAGCGTCAATTGACGACGCCTCACACACCTCAGCAGAATGGTGTTGTGGAACGCAGGAATCGTACCATTGTGGAGATGGCAAGATGCATGCTAAAGGGCAAGGGATTGCCTAACCATTTTTGGGCTGAAGCTGTTAATACTGCAGTCTACATTCTAAATCGGAGCTACACAAAGGCTCTCAAGGGAAAAACACCTCATGAGGCTTACACTGGTAAGAAACCATCTGTTTCACATTTCAGAATTTTTGGATGTGAATGTTATGCACATGTTCCAGATGAGAAGAGAAACAAGTTACAACCAAAAAGCAGAAAATGTATCTTCTTGGGTTATAGTGATGAGCAGAAGGCTTACAAGTTATATGACCAAGAGGCAAAGAAGATCATCGCGAGCCGTGATGTGGTGTTCAAGGAGGAGCCGCATACAGTGGAGGAGGAGAAGGCAAGGTCTTCCACTTTATCATCAAGCGAAGAAGTAGTCCACTATGAACCTGTCCCGAGAGCTATCCCTATCCTTAAGGAGGAGGAAGCATCATCTTCAGATGATGAGGAAAAAGTTCACCAACCTGACATCACCCCACCGGAAAAGCCATTGCCGCGCTGGGTGAAGCAGCTCTATGACCACAATAATCCTATGCCTGCATCTGTTGAGGAGAAGGCAGACGGACCAAGGAGGTCTCAGAGAATAGAGGAGCAAAGGAGGGCTTCTGCTCACATAGTCAACATGGCCTTGATGGTTGAGATTATGAGAGAAGTAAAGGAGCCAACTGACTTAGAAGAAGCACTTGCAGATCCATCATGGAAGGCTGCTATGCAGGCGGAGTATGACAGCATAATGAAGAATGACACTTGGGAGCTAGTGGATCGGCCAGCAAAGCGGAAGATTATTGGCACCAAGTGGATCTGGAAGGTAAAGTACAAGGCTGATGGTACCTTAGAAAAGTACAAAGCTAGACTGGTTGCCCAAGGATTTTCACAAGTTGAAGGGTTTGATTTTCAAGAGTCATTTGCCCCAACTGCCAGAATGACCACTATTCGCACGGTACTTGCAGTGGCTGCCCACAAGAAGTGGCCAGTGTACCAAATGGATGTTAAGTCAGCGTTCTTAAATGGTGACCTCAAGGAGGAGGTGTACGTGGCTCAGCCACCAGGGTTTGAGGCCCCCCATTCTGAGAACAAAGTGTGTAAACTGAAGAAGGCATTGTATGGGCTGAAACAAGCCCCCAGAGCATGGTACCAGCGGATAGATAGGTTCTTTTTAAACCTAAACTTCAAGAGATGTGCCTCAGATGCTAACTTGTATGTTTACAGGGATGGTAAAAAGTCTGTAGTGATTGTCCTATATGTGGACGACCTTCTTATTACAGGTGACTATGAAGATATGATCAACCAAACTCGAAAGGCTTTGAGTTTTGAGTTTGAAATGACAGACTTGGGCTTGCTGCACTATTGTTTGGGGATTGAAGTCTGGCAAGAGCCAGGAAAGATCTTCATCTCTCAGAAGAAGTATGCATGGGAGATCTTGAAGGCATTTGGCATGACCGAGTGCAAGGAGATAGCTACACCTATGGAGGTGAATGTAAAGTTATCCGTTGAGGATACATCAGCACTAGCAGACATTGGGAGGTATAGGAGGTTGGTCGGCAGTCTAATCTACTTGTGTAACACCAGACCAGATATCAGTTTTGCTGTTGGTGTTTTGAGCAGGTTCTCAAACAAACCTCATGAGAGTCATTGGAAGGCTGGGATGCGGGTGCTCAGATACTTGAAGAAAACTCTTGACTATGGTATCACATACAGTTTCGGAACTTCTCTTGTGGGGAACTGTGACTCAGATTGGGCAGGAGACATTGATTCCAGGAAGTCAGTTTCTGGTTATTGTTTCTCTTTGGGTTCAGGAATTTTCTCTTGGATTAGTAAGAAGCAACCAACAGTGGCATTGTCTTCTACCGAAGCAGAGTACAAGGCAGCTTGTTTTGCTGCATGTGAGGCCGTATGGTTGAGAAGGATTCTATGGCATATGGGAGTGCAGGATGAAGAACCAACTGTGCTGAGATGTGACAATCAGAGTTGCATCGCCATTGCCAAAAATCCAGTGTTTCATGCACGCACCAAACATATAGAGATCCAGTATCACTATGTGCGTGATTTGATGGAGGATGGGATAGTGGAATTGGTCTACTGTCCAACAGAGGAGAATGGAGCAGATATCTTCACCAAAGCACTTACGAAGGATCTGCTTCAAGTTCATCTTCAGAGACTCGGCATTGGGCCGAGGAGATAGTTCACCTATGGGTGGACATTGAGGGGGGGTGTTAGATATGATCAATGCCCCACCCTCATTAGGTGCTACCAATGATCCATGGTGCTCAAAGTTGTAAGGCCCCCATTATGAGGAGAAGCCAAATGTGAGCCCGGACATTGGTTGAGTCCTGACTTGTATATCAGATGAGGTCTATGTGACCGGATGGCAAAAAGGTGACTGTTGTGGGTCTAATCTTTGGGTTAGACGGAGTGGTTAAGCTGGTAGCAACTCGAGGCACATTGCATTGAGTTGCGTGGTAAGGGAGTTAAAAGGGGCCCCTATTGTGGGGTCCGGGGGCCGCGGAAGCGGCCCCTGGCTGGGGGGTCCCAGGGGGGCCAGCGGCCCCCCTGGCGGGGGTCCGGGGGCAGCGCCCCCGGCCCGATGGTAAAGGGAATATTCCCTGGAATATTCCCTGGCCGACTAGTGGAGGCTCATATGGTAGGTCGGTCAGCAGGCCGACCTAACGACCTTCGCGGGCTATAAAAGCTAAACCCCTTCGCAGCCATCTTACACTCATCTTTCACCCAGTCAGAGTTGTTGTTCCAGCTAGCCTTAAGCTCTTCACCTATCTTCTGTCTAGATCGCCATCTAAGCTTCACTCAGTGGAAGCGCACGGGTGGACAGAGCCATCTTTGTATCAGTTGTTTGGAGTTAAAGAATTTACTGATTCTCCTCTTCTCTGTTGTGTACTCTCTATCTCTTTCTCAGATTCTGTTCGCTGCGCCGTGTAATATTTTACAACAACTGCCATGCAATCCGTTCTTCCTCAAATACATTGTAATGAACTTGTTCTATGAGAGATAATACAATAATGGACTTGCATAACTCATCAAGCTCAAGCCATTCCTCATCTAGCATAGTTGCAGGTGGATGCCCGCTCAACCTCAATGGTTTGATCTGCGATCTCTACACTAACACCTGCTAAATTTGGCTCTTCCAATAAGAGTAATTCGTACCATCAAGCTTAGTGATGTTGAAAATAGCATGATTAGTGGACGAACTCGCCATAATGCAGGCTGGAAGACTGCAGATAGTTCAAAACTACTTGCTGTTTACTGCAAAAACTGACAAAAAAATCACCAACATTGAGAGAAAATGGTGAGAAAAGTGTAACCAAAGCTGCCTACCCACCAAGTACTAGTGAAAGTACATCATTTCAGAATATTTCAGCATGAAAAATCCATGTTAGTCTGGAGTTATAAGCTTGCTGTAATAAATGACAGCAGGGTACTGTGAGAGTCAATTGCTGACCAAATCACTACACCAAGTCAATAAATGACAGCCAAGACATGACCAGCCATAAACCGGCATAAATCAGCCCCAAACAGTCATCAAGACCCTGAGCAAACACCCAAACATGTCACCAAAGCATCCATCAGTGAGTGAGTAGGCATACCCCCTGTACTGTAGGGCAAAGTATACATAACACTGGCAAGACTTGACACCAGTATAGGTGTATGCTCACAAGAGTGCAAAGCCCAAGCTCAGGTCAAAAGCAACTCTAGGATATCAGTGCATGAACCATGCAACATTTAAGTGTAAGAGATCCCAAAGTCTCATGTATCTGGAAAATGCTCAAATAGCATAAACCTCCTGCTCAATGTTGGTCAAGCATACAAGATGCTCCCATTGGCACAAAAGGTGGATAAATGAGCTCAACAACTCAATCAAACCAAGTCAAAGTACCAAAGACAGGTAACCAAGACAATGCCTCAATAGCATCCCAAGAGCATGACGGCTACAAAGCAATTGTAGGTAGCATCCATGAGCAAGACATACATCCCAATAAAGATCTCTGACAACCAAAATGACATCAAATAAAAACTTATGGAATAGAAAATGACAATCCAAGCCAAGTCTTCAGAGAGCACTAAAGCTCAACAAGTACATGGTACACTGTGCCAAGACAAATGCATCAAGCTGTAGGTGTCGGGTAAGCATGTACCCAAAGAGCATATAACTGTCAAAGCACTGACCACTATCAAGCATAGACTGATGTCAATAAGTGTGGGCTGAAATAAGATCAAGCTTCCAAAAGCATCTGGATCCAATGACAAGCTCGAAGTTGTTCCTCAATGATCAATACATCATAGCATAACCCAAGACATACACCCGGAACCAATAGACATATGTCAAAGCATGAAAGATAGCTTCAGCCCAAGAGTATTCAGCATGCATTTACTGTTATAAACTGTGTATTTCTGGCCCCACAATCAGGCCAAAATCATAGCATGACATGTAGCTTCAATCCCCCAATCAATCGGGATGCAATAGGCATCAAACCGGTTATGTAGTCATGCCCAAACAAGCATAGACATAAACTGTGAATGTAGCACTAGCATCAAATGTCTGTAGATTGTTTATAACAATCCTGAAACACTATTTTCAGCCACCAAATCAATGTCTAATCTCAAAGGATCAATGCCAAGTATCAATACATGTGCAAAGAGCCTGAAATGGATCCCAAACAAGTGCTTAATGCCAAGCTGGAGCTGGTCCACATGGCAAGTCTGGAGGGATTGGAGGGCTCAAACATGAGCCAAAGAGGCCTTGGAACAAGCCTCTAGCAGCCCACAACCAGTGGCAAAGAGATATGAAGATTGGAAGCTTCAATGGTGGCTGCCCTATTTACCTAGACCTATGGACTAAAATAAATCTCTGAAATAGTGAAGAAATACCTCAATGTCAATGCCCTGATGGTGCCTCAATAGGCCGGGAAGAAGCTTGAGAAGCCGGGGAATGACAAGAGCTCAAGAGAATGAGCTATGGTTGCCGGGAAGGAAACCCAATGCGAGTGGGGAGTCGATGGGAAGCTGATAATGCCATGAGCCAATCTCAAGAGTTGGGACGCCGAGCTCTGATACTAGTTGAAATATGAGAAGGATTGAGGCTTGCACATTAGAGCTATTGCAGGAGAGCAAGAGCAAGAAAGAGGGAGACAAGAAATGGAAACTCCAACAGTCACAATGTGTGACCGGGCCTTCCTTTATTCAAACTGTCACTAAAAGAATAAAGAATAAAGTGACAATGACGGGCGCCCACCACGTGTAGTGTGCAGTGGCGGTGACTGTCAGTGTAGTAATACACGTGCAACTAGGCGGAGGTGCCTTTACCCCCAATAGTGCCGCATAAACAAAGCCTAAACGCTATAGGCTAGCAAATCAATCAAGGCCATTGGCCAGGAAATGCAAGGATAGGAGAGCAGCAAATAGCTAGCCCTCAAGTTCAAAAAAGAGACACGGATGTAATTGAGTTGGAACTTGGTACGCCAAATGATCTGCAACCCATTAAAATAGGATCCATGCTTAATTTGGAAAAAAGGGAGGAATATGTGTCTCTTGTACAATAATTCCGTGACATCTTTGTCTAGGAGCTAAGAGGAATTCTTCAAGCCTGGCTGTTCATACCATTCCTCTAAAGGAAGGAAGTCGTCTTGTGCGTTAGAAAGTAAGGCGTATACCTTTCAAACTACGGGACGGGCTATTTGAGGAGTTACAAAAATTGCAAAAAGCTAGTTTGATCTTCCATGTTCAGCACACTGAATGTGTTCACGTGTTGTTATCATGAAGAAGAAAAATAAGCAAATCTGGCTTTGCATAGACTTTAGAGAGTTGAATAAGCAGTCAATTAAGGACTACTAGCCATTTCCCTTTATTGACTAGATTTTAGACCAGTTAGCAGATAGGGAGATATATTCGTTTATGGATTGCTTTGTGAGATACAATCAGATGGTAATTGCAAAAGAAGATAAGCTGAAAACAACTTTCATTACTGTCTTCAATACCTTTGTGTACCATGTGATGGCCTTTGATTTATGCAATGCACCTGGTTCATGGAAACGAATAGCAGACAGGACATTTGGTGACATCTCCCCAAAGGAGTTGAAAGTGTTCATCGACGACCAAGGGATAGCCACCACAAGAGAAAGGCAGTTGATTATTTTAAGGAAGTGTTTTGAGTGGTGCAAAAATTTTTGCATAGCTCTTAACCCACAAAAGTGCGCCTTTGGGGTGCCTTATGGGCTATTACTAGGCCATGTGGTTAGTTCAATAGGGATCGCAAGACTGACCTTGAAAAGATCAAGGCCATAGTCTCCATGAGTCTGCCATGCACTCCGAAAGAAGTACACAACTTTCTGTCATCTATAGGGTACAATTAGAGGTTCATGAATGCCCTAGCAGAAAGAACATTGCCATTAACGAATCTATTATCTTTTAGCTATCTATTTAAATGGAGTGACCCTTATAAGGTAGCTTTTGATTATGTGAAACATGAGCTAGTGAAAGCACCCATTTTAAAAGCACTTAAAAGGGTCGAAGTATTCTACATATTTTTAGCAGCCACCATGCATAGTATTAGCTACTGTTTATCCCAAATCTAGGAGGAAAAATGGTGTCATCCGATAGCCTTTGCTAATCGAAAGTTGGGCATATCAGAAATCAACTACACCTACATGGAGAAGTTGTGCCTTGCAATGGTGTTTGTGACTAAAATATTCATGCATTACATTCTCTATGAGAAGGTAGTTTTCTATATAAAGGCAGAGGGGCTTAGATTGCTGATGAACAAGCTACAACCGCCTAATCATTTAGCAAAGTGATTAATCACCTTGTAGGAATTTGATTATGAGATTTGAAGTAAGCAACCGAAGTTGCAACCACAAGGCATTGTGAAATGCCTTGTGGATTTCGGGGAGACAAAAGAGGCTTTAGTTGAAGGAAGTGATATCGAGGAAATGTTTAAAATTGATACGGCCTCTATCCCATTTTGGTATGCTACTATTACACATTACCTATCAATAGGAGAGGCTAAAGCCAGTTTATCAAAAACAAAAAAGAGGAAAATTAGACAGCATGCTTTGAAATTTTCTTTGATCCCAAGAATACTATATTGGCAAGGGATTGATGATATCTATCGCCGATGTGTGATGCTTGACGAGCTTCCATTCATTTTGAAAGAGTGCCATGACTCAGCTTGTGGAGGGCACTTTGCTGGGCGGCTAATTGCAAAAAAAGCTTTAAGAGCCAGATATTGGTGGCCATCCATTTTCCAAGATGCATTCGAGTATGTTAAGAGATGCAATACTTGTCAACGACATGACAATAGGTAACTATTTCCAAGAAAACTTGAGCCCAAATGGAACGGTCCCTACAAGATCGTAAGAATAGGAAAGAATAAGTCCACGACATTACTGGCAGATCTTAAAGGAGTTGAATTTAAAAATAAGGTTAATCTTAATAAGATTAAACCTTATTATTTCTAAATGCACTAACAAAATAAATACCTTGTAGGTCAATACGGGGGTGATCAGAAACCTATAAGAGAAAATATTGGTTGATTGGGCGGCTTATTCCTTACTTGGAGCACCCATACTTGGAGCAGCGATATCATTAGGAAAAGCGTATCTGGTGGAGTAAAGGCTATAAAGTGATTGAGCAAGAGGACAGATCATTTGCTTGGGAAGTCAAAGTCTTTTGTCATCACTACTTATGAATTCTGACAAGCATTCCTATTATATTTAACGAAGAAGGTGGGATGGAGCCTTCAGCACATCCTCTGAATATGCTAAATTTTGACTATCATAATTACGAGCAGAGGAGTTGACGATGGCCAGTTGTATTAACCCATTGTGGATATACACAATGTACTTTGATGGATTGTCCAGGGATACCCATTTTTCTTTATTATCTTGCACCCATAGGTTGGTTAGACGACATGTTATACGTACACCTCTTGTTATATATGCAGGAGGCATGAATCACAATCTAATGCATTTAGTTTAAAAAACAATTCTCCCATGGCTTTAACTTTAACAAAATCCATCATTATCTTCATATTCTTGATAGAATTCTTTGATAGGCATAGAAAACACAAAATAATACTCCACTTTGAATGGAAAAATATTAGATATGATTCATCTTCAAAGATCTCTTGGCTTTCTCTCACAATCTCTCATAAATATATATATGGTTTGCATAGAATTGGCTATCTATGACTCTCTCTCTCCCAATCAATAGTACATCATATCCTCACTACAATACTCAATAATCACCCATAATAATCCTTATTTGGTCATGGATAACCCTCCCAAGAGGTGTGTCTGATATGAAAGGTCACTAGAGCCACTACAATGACTCTTCATAGCTCATCACTATCACTTCACTCTAGTCTTCTCTCGAATCTTTAGCAACTACTTCTTCCACTTCCTTGGGATCTTTTGAAATTATATTCAACTCTTTTAAAGGCTAGAAAACTTTCCTAAAGTCTCACATACATTCCATAGAACACTTACAAAGGCATACAGAATAGGACAGAATAGAAACAAAGGATATATAGAAGCTCAATAGAGGGTTACAGAACATCAACATAAAACATTAGAACCACATAACTCATACTAAAACTATTCCGAACTATAAAAAAGTATCAAATAAGCTTTGAAACAACCTCAACTTCCATCAATCATTACTCCATGCTTCCATACAAAAGATAAATAGAACAAAACAAAAGCTAACAAAAGCTATCAGAACCTCAACAGAATCTATCAGATCATCACAGAGCCTCATATCTCTACTGAAAAATGTACTGACCTTCCAAAATTTCAAGAACCATGTAGTAGAGGGACTTGCTTGAGCTGGTACACCAAACACACAATGTATACACAAGAGGAAGCTCACTCAAGAACACAAGAAGAGAGATGGAGGCCAAAAGGCCAAACACACAGTGTATACACAAGAGGAAGCTCATTCAAGAACACAAAAAGAGAGATGGAGGTCAAAACGTTTTCTTTCTGATTTCTTCTTCTTCTTCCACACACAATACAATGTTCACAAAGTATAGATAAGATACAGCATAAAGGAAAGTGGCCTACTAAGTCAAGCAGTGCATACCAGACTACACTAATCGATTGGTGCTATATCTTTGTCAGCTGTATGTAGGTATAACAACTAAATATAATAAGTGATTAGTTAGTGGCCATATGAGTATCATAATGACCACTAACATGCTAAGTGTAGATGTGCAGACCCATCTAGCCAGGCGGTCCATCATCAATGTCCGCATGTGTTGAGCTTGCCATCTCAACACTCCCCCTCAAGCTCAACTCTATCTTTGCAACTCCAAGTTAGCTTCGAAACTTTGAAGCTTCTCTAAACCCAATGCCTTTGTGAAAATGTTATCTATCTGATCCTGTGTGCTGACATATACCAAGTCAATCTCTCCTACAAGTACCTTCTCTCTTACAAAGTGGTAGTGCACCTCAATGTGTTTTGTCCTAGCATGGAACACTAGATTTCTAGCTAGCTGTATGCTGCTCATGTTGTCACAATGAATGACAACTGGACCATCTCCCTGTACATCCAAATCACCTAATAACTTTTGCAGCCATACCACCTCACATGCTGCCATAGCAGCACCTCTATACTTAGACTCTGTACTCGATAAATCAACTATAGGTTGCTTTTTGTTGCTCCATGTAATTGCTGCACTACCAAGGGAAAACATGAGTCCACTAGTAGATCTTCTATTTGACATGTTACCAGCCCAATCTACATCTGTGTATCCAAAGACCTATACATCCTTACCTGCCTCATAAAAAAGTCCATAATGTAAATTCCATATATGTTTAATTGCATCCAAATGAGGATTTCTAGGCATCTGCATAAATTGACTAACAAGGCCAACATCATAGCTCAAGTTTGGCCTTGTAATAGTCATATAAATCAAATTCCCTACTATCCTTCTAAACATAGTAGGGTCTTCTATCTCATCCCCAACATCAGCACTCAACTTCACATTTTGCTCCAATGGTACTGAAAGAGGCTTACATGTTGTCATACCGTACTTGGATAACATATCCAAGCCATACTACCTTTGGAATAGCCATATACCATCATCATATCTGATCACGTCAATACCAAGAAAGTATCTCAACTCACCCAAATCCTTCATCTCAAACTTCTTCTTCAAGAAGTCCTTAACTTCAGCAATCTCATTATCATTGTCATCTCTAATAATCAAGTCATCCACATAAATGACTATGATGACCAAACCTGCATCTCCCTTTCTCACATAAAGTAAGTGATCAATATCAAAAATACAAAATCCAATATTGAAAAAATACTCTCCAATCTTTTTAGACCTTGTAGGTGCTTGCTTCAGCCCATAGAGCACCTTCTTTAACCTGCACACATATGTGGGATGCTCTAAATCCTCATAACCTGTTGGCTTCTCCATATACACTTCTTCTTGCAATTCACCATGCAAGAAAGCATTCTTAACATCCATTTGCTAAAAAATCCAACCTTTGGCTATTGTTGAGGCAATCACGCATCTAACAATTTCCATCCTAGCAACTGGGCTCAATATCTCTTCATAATCTATGCCATATGTTTGAGCATAGCCTTTTGCAACCAGCCTAGCCTTATACATGCTAACGGAACCATCAGCATTATGCTTGACTTTGTAAACCCTCTTATAGCCAATAGCTTTCTTACCCTTAGGCAAGGGTACCAAATCCCAATTCTTATTGGCTTCTAATGCAGCCATCTCCTCATCCATTGCTACATCCCAATGAGCATGACCAACAGCATCCTCAAAACAAGTGGGCTCAACATCCTCAACTAATTTCACAATATAAGCATAATGGTGAGCTGCATAACCTTTAAAACCAAATCTTTTAACAGTGTATTTGACCTTGCTAGACCTATGTATCACTGAATCACTCAATGGAGCCTTTACATTACTATGAGCTCTTTGTACACCTGGTGTTGTGACTGAAGGAATACCAAGCTCATCATCCAAACTCTCTAAACCACTAGAATATTCATCAAATTTGAAATGAGTAGTAGATGCATCATTACCATCCAGCACTTTCTTCTTTCCTTTGTCTTTGCCTGCAACACTTATAGATTCACCTAAAGATGTGGGGCTACTCCTTAGTCTCCTAGACCAAGGGTTCACGATAGGTGTAGTACTGGATGATGTTTTTGGTCCATTAAGACTCCGTGATTCTTGCTTTTCTTTCTACACATAGCTATCATGATCATTATCATCATCCAATACATCACCAACAGGTGCATACCAACTACTCATCTCATAAAAAATAACATCCCTACTCACTTTGAACTCACTTGTGACAAGGTTATAACACCAATAGGTGCATACCAATACATCACCAACAGGTGCATACCAACTGCGTATCTCATAAAAAAAACATCCCTACTCACTTTGAACTCACTTGTGACAAGGTTATAACAATGATACCCTTTATTGCTCTAAAGAGTATCTAATAAAAACACAATTTTCAGTCTTTGGATCAAGCTTCTTCCCTGTAGCTCATCTAGCACATGAACCTATGCAACGCAACCAAATACCTTCAAGTGTGATACATCAGGCTTCTTTCAGTAAAGCATTCTTCGGGAGTCATCCCATGAATTGTAGGTGTGGAGGTTCTATTCATAATATAGACAGTAGTATGGACAGTTTCAGACCAAAAATGTTTTGGTATATTCTTTTCAACCATTAATGCATGTGCAACTTCTGCAATATGCCTATTTTTCCTTTCTACAACCCCATTTCGCTGTGGGGTATACCTGTAAGTAAATTGCCTCTTTATCCCACGAGTCCTCAAAAAGCCACTAAACTCATTAGAGAGGTACCACTGCGAATATCATCCTTCTTAGCATAACAATGGGTGCTGCAATATGACCTGTTTTGCCATAATAATGACAAACAATAGTAGAATTTCCAAAACCTCTGTTCTTTCATCGGCCTCTTCCTCTAGAGCTCCCCCTACCTCTAAAATTTCATCGGCCTCCTGAAACCTACATTTCACCAAATTGTTGATTGAACCTATTTTATTAGTTATCGCCAGCATATCCCATACCACGGCCCCTCAAAGAGGATCTACCACGTCCCCTTCCCGAACTTGAGTAAAATTCTTGGACATGTTCACCATTTCGTTCAACGACTCACCTTGCATATTGATCTCTTTAGTAATTATGAGAGAGCCCAGCTCATCAAAATCTGGAAATGGATTTCGTACGTATACTGAAGTAACAAATGATTTTCATGCCTTCTCATTATTAAGGCCACTCAAAGTGGATGAAACCAAATCATCATCATCAAGCATTACATTAATCACTGCTAAAGCATCTGCAATGATCCTCACCTTCAAAACTTACTCATTGACAGACATTTTCTCTTTCTTCAAGGTATTCAACTCTTTCTTGAGTTGAATCTTTCATGCCTTTGTATTTATTGAAAACATGTTCTAAAAAATTGTCCAAGTTACATGTGAAGTTTCTGCATTCCTGATATGTCGCAGCATATATTATCAATGACTACAGATAGCCAGTACATCACCTTTTTGTCTTTTGCATTCCATTCTTTCCATGCCTTTAATTCATCTGCAACAATCGGAGGGATGCCCAGCTTTAGCTCCTTTTCTTCATCTAAAACAAACTCATAAAGAACCTTTCCAATGAGGAAGTTCGTCACATGGAACTTCCATGAAGTATAGTTGTTCTTGTCGAGCTTCTCAATAATGGGATTTCCACTGTTCTGTGCCATTATCACAAAAAATGATATAACACAACAAGTAATTCTTCTACAACCTTTCACAACAAGTGCACAACAATACACCAAGCAATATTTTTCACTGATTGCTCAATAGTACATGTAATCTGTAACCTGTTTGTAGATAAACCTTATGTTTGCTTCTTGGCAAACACCTCAAAAATTACAGATTCGAAACCTGTAACTTGTGCACCCACTTTCAGTCAACACAACCAAAATCACAATGTACCCTAAAACTGTTGTCTGCAACTGGGCCAAAACGTTTTCTTGCTTATTTCTTCTTCTTCTTCCACACACTATACAATGTACAGAAAGTATAGATAAGATACAACATAAAGGAAAGTGGCCTACGAAGTCAAACAGTGCATAACCGACTACACTAATCGACTGGTGCTATGTCTTTGCCAACTGTAGGTAGGTGTAACAAACTAAATATAATAAGTGATAAGTCAGTGGACATGTGAGTATCATAATGACCACCAACGTGCTAAGTGTAGACATGCGGACCCATCTAGCCAGGCGGTCCATCATCAATGTCCACATGTGTTGAGCTTGCCATCTCAACACAAAACATAACCAACCTTATCCAAAAAACTCTCAAACACTTCCAAAAAAATCAAGCATCATGTAAAATCCTTCAAAAATTAACTATTTAGGCCTCCAAAACAACAAAAATCAACCAAAAAAAAAAGTCATTTCAACATTCAATATATCCCCACACTTAATAAGGGAGCATCCTCTTGCGACCTAAGAAAAAGGGAATACAAGTTCATTAAAAAGCTCAACTTGATCTTCTTCTGCATCTTGAATAAACCACCCAACCATGACCCTTATAATGTTGTAAGGAAAACCCTTTATTCATTAACACATCTTATAAACAATAGTAAATCATAACAAATTCGTAAAGGATATAAGAGGTTCTGCATCTTTGCTTCTTAAGATTTCCATCCACCATCACCATCATTGCAAATCTCCAAAAATATAGCTCCCTAACAAATCCAATATTTAACCACCATGAACTCATCACATAGAGAAATTAATACAACACAAACACAAAACACCCATATGAATGGCACCTCCAAAAGAGAGATATATCATAATGAATCATAAAAGATACATCCAAAGGTATCAGTGAAGATGATCCCTCTTAAAGGCTTGATGATTATGAAAACGATCCATGGATAAGGATTCATCTACAAAAGTTTTTGGAGGATTTTGGAAGAATTGAAAGTAGCACATCATTTCTAATAAAACAGGGTATCTGCTAGGCAGACAAAGGGTATGAAAATATATTACATCTAGTTGTTGGGAATCAATGTTCACATTGACATTCATATGCAACTTTGGAATGGCCTTTTGATCATTATCTGAATGTCTATGCATATATGTTAGGTACCAATCAAAGTGAGTTGTCAATCTCAGTGAAGGATCTGAGATTGTAAATATTGCTGAGCAAAATGGAGACAATTTTGATACACTTGATTGGCAGTCATCCACTCCCTTGGAATTAATGGCCAATTAACTTGCGGTCCAGTAAGAGAATTAGTTGAGCTCCATCCTCTTCTTCTTGGAATCTTCTGATCAAACCCTACATATCCACTAACCAGCAGAGGGGGGCTAAGAAATAGAAGTGGTAGGAGATGGAAGAGGAATTGGTACAAGAGGATGAAGAGATGTGTAGGAAAAATCATAAAATGAGGAATAAGCTAAAGAAGGATTAGGCGAGAATTTAGGCAAATCAGTTAAGAAAGGTGTAAATTGATAAGTAGGAAAAGTGGAAGGAATATGTATAAATGGGAAAGGACAAGAGGGAGAAGGGGAAAATACTCGATCTTCAATGAAAGAACAATAAGTAAATATTGGAATTTGAGGGGCACCCTGAGTCTAGAAAAGGAGAGGTAAAATGATTGTTGAGTTGGATTTATAAAGGGAAAAATAAGCATCATACCGATGGGCCATTTGTTGATAATAATATAAGCTAGGAATGGATAGACCTAAAGCATATCGTTGATGATAAGCATCAAAGAAAGATGAATCAAATGGATGTTTCTTGGAAAGATAAGCCAAAAGATCCACCCTCAGTTACTTAATGTTTTGCACATGATGAGAGGCTTTGTTCTGTCTTTGGTTCAAGACTATAGAATCAATCATTGTATGCCATGAAGTGTCAGGGCAAGTAGCCACTTTGGAAGAATAACACTAGAACATTTCATTTATCAGCAACTCCAAATGTTTGATGTACAAGGCACCTTGTAAGACCACATCCCCAACATACCAAGCTAGATCTTCATCGTTTGGAATCAACATATCACCTCTCAAGTACATATAAGACATCAGTATTATATATGAAGTCACATAGTCTTCAAAGACCATTCGGACTACTTCAGTCAATAAATTAGAAGATTAGGCTCCATTTTATCCATCCTTTGGAAGAGGTAGATCCATCGTTGAGAGCTTAATATAGAAGGCCAACTTCTATAGCTAATAGTGCACAAAAAATGAGTGATCTAGACGAACATACTCCTAGAACTGCTCAAATGAGGACCATAATAAGTCCATCCTGGACTGAAGCCTTTCCACCTTAGCTTGGAAACAAGGGCATAATGTGGCTTGTCATTGGAGAACTACCAAGTCCACAAGGGACAAAGAAGTAACTGGATGTATAGTAGGACTCAGTGAAGAAGATAGTGACTAAACCAACTGATCATTAAGTTGTTGAATTTGGATGTTGCTCTGTTCTAGGGTGGTATGTGCTGATTTAAGATCCTCCATTTGGGCAATTATCAAAGCTTGAAGCTCTTGAGATTCCTTCAACAATCTATCCCTCTCCTCAGTCACATTAACTACTTGGGTTTTAGTGTCAGCCAACTGAGTGTGCAAACTAGAAATTTCCATTTTCTAAGCATCAATGATCTTAGTATGTTGCTCCATTTGGGTACAAAGATCAGAAAATTATTCATGAGCAGAAGCTAGCTCCTCAATTGCTTTTGTAAGCTCTTCTTTGGTCTATTGAACTTCGTCATAGCAAGAGGAATAGAGCTGTTGGATACATGCAGTCACCGAGAGCTCAATAGAACGCTCGATGTATTGACATAAGAAGGAAATTGCATCTCCAGCTACCAAGCATTGCATTGAAGGAATATAAATCTCCAGAGTACCATCACGACGTGCTTTAAAAAGATTTAACATTGTGAGAAAAGCTAGCAGTTGACTGCTAGATTGAACATGAATGGAGATTGGAGGAACTGGAGTTGATTCAGCCACTCATTTAAGGCGTTTCCTTTGAACTACCACAGGGGGGATAGGATCAAGATCCTCAATGACAACATCAGTGTGTTCAGTAGGAGGAGCTTTTGGTGGATTGACTATCAAGGTAGGAACTTCTTTTGGAGGGGAGGGTAAAAAAATTTGCGGTGTTGGGAAGCAAATGCATGGTCGACGAAGGAACGAATGCGACATGTGTGTCGAAAGATGAAAACGAGGGCATTCGCACGCAAAGGCCATGTGACTTTGGGACACAAAAATAGACAAAAATTAATTCTGGAATTCTGTCCGTCAGAACAAAGTACGGAAAAAAGGAAAAATATCTGGAACAACATGCTGGACAAGCATATCACCTCAAAAGGCCATTCCGATAGAGATAGAACTCAATCATGTGGAAAAAACCAGAAAAATGTATCTGAAATGAGGCAGAAAAACTAAGACAAAACGATCCAACCGTCAAAACGCTACGAAGTGAACACGAAAAATGTCCGCATGAATAGGACGAACTAGATGGGAAAGGTCAAATGTGGTTCTGGGAATGGGAAGGCACATTCACATGGAAAAAATGACAAAAACACAATTAAAAACAGAGTTGAAAATTAATACGGAGAAATCCATGCATCAGAACAGAGGGCAACAAAAAGGGAAAATGTCAAGTGAAGAGAGTGGAACAAGTTCGTCCAATCAAAATGCAGGTCTGATTGTTAGGGGGCATTCACATGGAAAAAAGAAGAAAAAGGATCATAAAAACACATGAAAAAATTAATAAAATTAAATTGGTAGATTGGAAAAGGAGGGGAGAGAAAGGAAAAGCAAGTATGGGGCCAAGCCGAATAGGGCTATGCAATCAAAATTCAAGAGAGGAGAATGAATGAGAAAACACAAGGGGGTAGAGAAAAATAAAGAGAGAAACAAAGAAATGAATGAGAAAATACGAGGGGGTACAGAAAACATGGGGGGGTAGGAAAAAAGGTGGCAAGGTCCGGTGCAAAACCATGGGACGGGGAACACTCCGGACGTAGGGTAGCTAGTCCCTCGCCCCCATGCATAGCATATTAGACTTTACATACTATAGACCCTCCCGTAAGGGGGTGGAGAGAAAAAAAGAGAGAGGCAACAAAGAAAGAGAGAGAGAGAGAGAAAGAAAGATAAAAAATAAAGAAAGAGAGAGAGGGGCAACAAAGAAAGAGAGGGAGAACAAGAAAGGAAGAGGAAGAGAGAACGAGAAAGAGAGAATAAACATGAAAGACAAAGAAAACATGAAAGAGAAAGGGGAGAGAACATAAAATGAAGAGCGCAAAGAAAGGTGCAAAGAAAGGGGGATAAAACCAAGACTTTAGTTGACGTTAATTTTGTTGAATTACAAGAGAAGGAATTCCTTCTCAAACAATTTAAGAAAGAAAAAGAGATTGTGAATAAAAACAAATTGTTTGTTGTAACGTAGACCAAATGGAAAACGATTAAGGTCTGATGTTCAAGATCACGAGGTATATCTTAATCAGTGTGTCATGTGTCCTTGCTCTCAATGCAAGCTCGCAATTAGACGAAAACATCGATTGTCTATTAGAATACATATGATGCTTCAATGAGTTTCAATCGAAGATCATTGATCAGGCGATCAGACTTTGAGCAAATGGTAAGAAAGGTGTATATCAATCATGCATTGTGTTCGCAAACTAATTGAATATCATATACAAAAACATTGGATGTGGCCGCAAAATTTATTACAGGGAGGTGATGTCTCATCCCAAGGAGGAGTCTTGTTAAGGAAATCGTGGGAAATCGTTGATGATGGAAAATGATATTGCACTGAGCTCTCACGTTCACTTAAATGGAATGAAAGAACATGCACTCTCCCCACAATGGACATCACTCAATTTGAATAATGATGGAAACCCAGTCTCACACTTGGTTTATAAATCGACAAGGGAGATGGTTCAGAGGGAGTATGCCAGTGTGCATAGTTGATCCAATGTGCATAGTTGATGGTGCATTAGTGCATCCAACCCCATCTAGCATAGGTGAAAACAAGGAGGCCAGGGAGCCCTATAGTGCGGTGTACAGAGCAGGGTAAAGTGTTCTGGGGTGATGGTAGAGACCCGTCTCATGTGTGCATAATAAGGAAACGAGAACGTACATGACACCAAGTGTCGTAACGTCCCTCAATCCGCACCTCTCAATAATTGTATGAGGAAACATCAGTCACGCTCAATCCCCCCTTTGTCTCATGCTCTATTGATAGATACATGAGGGCAGCCCATTCTTGAAACCCATTGATGTAATCCTCATTGTTACATGTGCAGAGGGTATATGCCTTGTGTACAATTGATGGTGCAACTATGCATCCCGCCATATGCCAGCATACGATGCAAGAAGGAAGGCCAAGGAGCCTTATAATGCCATGCACAGGAACAAGTTTATGCTTTTTGTGCATTGAGAGGCCCATCCCGTGTGTGCAACACTCCATTCACACATCTCACCTCTCAATTGGATATAAAGGTTAAGGACTGGTCAATCACTCCCCTCTCTGTCTCACACTCTGTTGATAAATATAGAGGGCAGCCTATACTCACATCTCCATCCGGTTAGAATGAAACCTCACATCGCTCTAGGTTTGTCAATGAGGATCAGCTTTGTCTGGTTGATGATGTCAACATGGATTGGTTGATGAAGAGGCATACCTAGGGAGGTAGCCAACAAGTTCGATGCTTGGATTGCATGTGGGAAACTTAGTTTGTTGTAGGAATCAGAAGCACTGATGAGGTTATAGGATTTAACGCACCAAGGGAGGTGGCTCGAAAAATTTGTCTACAAGAGTGTGGCTAGAGATTTAGCGATCCTGGTCTACGGGGTATGACCACCTTTTCCACAACTAGCTTCCCATCCAAGGGTGTGTGCCACCCTTTTTTTTTTGAACAAGGCCTGTTATGACAGGGAATTTCTTCATTTTCTCCCATAACAGTTTTATTTTTATGTTTTTTCTTCTTTTCTTTTCTTTTCTTTTGCCCTACTCTTGAGGGTGTTTCCACCTTTTCTCAAAGAATAGGTTGGCATGACAGGGACCGAAATCCCTTTCTCCTATGATTGATATATTTTTATTTTGTCTGTTTTTTAAAAATAGAATGACAAGAACACCATGTATCAGAACTATCTGTGCCACCTCTACTGCATCAAACAGAAAGGAAGCCAAGGAGGAGGAGAATGTGGCTACGAGGGACTATCATAATGGAACCACATCATCAAGATCAGCAAGAGGGTTATCAGGAGCATTAGGTAAAGGTGTATCAACCGTTGGACAAGGAATGAAGAAGCTATTGACGGTGATTGTCAAAATCCCTAGGGAGGGTAATACTTCTTGAGGTGATAGCCATTAATAAGGAAGGGATCATCCGAATCATCGATTGTCTGAACTTGGACCGAGCCCTTAGGGTTGACAGTAAGTATCTTATAAGGGCCCATCCAACATTGCTGAAGCTTGCTTGGAAACTTGCCAAATCGGGAATCATAAGTGAGGACTAAGTCACCTTCCTTGAACTCCTTTTGCTTGATGAAGCTATCATGATAGGCCTTTCTGCGAGCTTGCCTGGGTTCCATGCACTGTAGGGCCATCTGCGAATCTCATCGAGACACTCTAAGTGTAAGAGACGGCATTATAGGGACTCGTCATCTCCCAAGCGTTCTTTGATGGCCATGCACAGAGAGAATAGCTCAAGTTCAACATGAAAGACAACTTTTGTTCCATACACCAACTGGAAATGAGTTTGTCTTGTAGTAGCAGCTTTATGGGAGGTTTTGTATGCCCAGAGAGCCTCTATAAGTCGATCATCCTAATCACAATGATGTGGGACTATTGTTCTTGTAAGAATCGAGCAGAGGATGCGATTGGTCACTTTGACTTAGCTGTTGGCTTTGGAGTAATAGGGTGTGGACTTACGATGATGGAACTTATATAGTTTTTTCAACTCTTCCATGATCTTGTTAAGAAAGTGAGTATCTCAGTCCACTAACGAGCCCTAGGAGACTGCCAAAATGGATGATGATGTTCTCATATAGGAACAAGGCCATACCATTGCCATCATCCCGCTTCAAAGCTTTAGCTTCACACCACTTGGTTATGTAGTCTGTACAGACCAAGATGTATCTATCCTATTTCCTTCTAGTTAGCGGATCAATGGGGCCCACAAAATCAATCCCCCACTTCTCAAATGGCTTTAGGGAAAGAATGGGCTGTAGGGGCATGGCATTGGATTTGGTGGGATTTTCCATTCGTTGACAAGCATCACACCGTTTGCAATAATCATAGGCATCCTTGTGGAGGGTTGGCCACCAATATCCTACAAGTAAGGCCTTTCAGATTGTCACTTCTCTAGCAAAGTGTCCACCACAGGGCTCGTCATGGGATGCTTTAAGAATAATTCCAATCTATTCTCTTGCAACACATCTTCATAAGACTTTTTCCTTGCCTTTTTTGTACATATAAGCTCCTAATAGGGTGTAAGGGCTGATTCCAATAGAAGCTTATTCTTCTCACAGCTGGAGATACTTGAGGTACCTAAGGGGTACTGTTGGATTGCCGGGAGGTTGGCTATGTCTGCGTACCATGGGGTAACTGTTTCGATTAGAAATAAGGACGCATTAGGAAGGTCTGGATCATCTTTCTCTTCTTCATTATTGCTTTGAGGGATTTGCGATAGATGATTAGCCATGACATGAGAGCGTCCGGGTTTAGTAGCCATTTCAAAGTCGAACTTTTGAAACAAAAGGAGCCATCTCATCATTCTTCCCTTCACATTAGCCTTGTTCATCAGGAAGAACAGGGCTTCATGGTCCACATAGAATTTGAAGTGTGTTGACAAGAGATAGTGTCAAAAATTCTCCAAGGCAAACACCATTACTAGACACTCAAGCTCCATCACTGTGTAGTTTCACTCTCTGTTGGTTACTTTCTGGCTTATATAATACACAGGTTGATCAAACTTAGAGGGGCCCTTTTGGCATAAGACTACAACTAGGCCTTGATGCATCAGTGTGCACATGGAACTCCTTTGTCCAATCAGGAGGTTGCAGAATGGGGGTGCTTCAATCAAACACTATTTCAAGGTGTTGAATGCCTCATCACAATCATTGATCCATGTGAACTTTGCATCTTTTCTTAAGAGTTTATGCAAAGGGGCTGCCTTTGTCACAAAGTGTGCAATGAATCTTCTATAGTAGCCCACATGGCCAAGGAATCCCGTCAATTGTTTAAGGTTGGTTGGGGCTGTTAAGCTGGCAATCTTCTCAATCTTGGAAGGATTTGTTGCTATCCCTTGTGCAGAGACAATGTGGCCTAGAAGAACTTCTGATGAGATGCCAAAGACACATTTGTCAAGATTGAGAGAAATCCCATACTCTCGACATTTGTCAAAACACTGCTCTAGGTGTCCCCAATACTCACGGATTAGGCTATAGATACAGAAGTCATCTCAATGAAATCATGTAGATGGTTTTGGAAGGCAATCATCATCACTCATTGGAAAGTAGCAGGAGCATTATAGAGCCCAAATGGCATCACTTTGTAAGCATATATTCCCCATTTTGTTGTGAAGGTTGTTTTGGATCGGTCCTCTTCTGCAATTTGGACTTGATTGTATCCGCTAAATCCATCCAAGAGGGAATAGAGCTCATGGCTTGTCCCATTGTGTCCAATAGTTGGTCTATGAAAGGAATAGGGAAATGATCCTTCTTTGTCTTGGAATTCAGCTTTCGAAAGTCCACACATATTCGCAGCTTTCCATTCTTCTAGGGTGCTACCATAATGGGCGAAACCCATTCACTGTTAACCATTGGATAAATGAACTCAACTTCAAGGAGCTTCAGTAATTTGGCCTTCACTAGGGCAGAATAATTTGGATTCACACACCTTTGTCTTTGCCTCATAGGTTTGGCATCAGGCTCTAGGTCAAGGTGGTGTTGGCATACTGTCGGATCAATCCCCTTCAGATCCTTGTACGGCCATGTGAACACATCTAAGTTCTCCTTTATTAGGTCTCGAAGGACCAGTAGTTCTTCTTCTGAAAGATTTAGATCCACCTTCAAGTGACATTCAGTACCTTCAGCATCCACGAGTGTCAATCGCTTTTCACCTTTCACTTCACGGATGAATGTCCCACAGACTACCTCTGGGTAGGGACCCGACTCCTTCAAGGGGGTGGTCTCTGCTTCTGATAATTCACTGGAACTATTGCCCTCTTTCAATGGAGGCTTAGCTTGCTCTTTGGGAAGCTGAAAGTGTATCATTGAGGTTTCAGGTTTGGGTTGGGGATGAATTACTTCTTGACTCGAGAACTTGTCTTTTGAAGATGCATCCAAGAACATCACATAATAGGAACCTTCTGTGTTCTGTTTGAGCTGCAGTGCTGGGGGTTGTTGGCAAGGTGCATCGTCATCATCTTCTCTTAGGAAAGGTAACTTTGGGCGACAAGAGCCATTGATGAAGGAAGGCCTATTCTTCTTAATCCATTTCTTATAAAGGCTTTGCTTATGATGTGACTCATTAATCAATCCAAAGGGTACCATAGTCATTCTGTCAAATAGAAAGGGATCTTCTACTTCTGAGGCTTCAAGAACTTCTTCCTCATCTTTGCCTTTTGTGAGTAGGATAGATCCTTCTAGCTAACTTTCATAATCTTTTTTTGCATTATCACATTCGTCCTCTTCAGATTCTGTTTCTACATTTGTGGTTGGGTGCTCTATAAGAGAAGAACAAGCTCTCTATTATGTCTTCTGCTTCTGCTTCTGCCTCTGTCTTTGTTTTTCCTCTTGCCTCTGTCTCTGGCTTTATCTTTGCGTCTACCATGTAATAGGGAGAACAATACATCTATCCTTCTATCTCGTTGTCATAGGTGATTTCAAAATTCAATTTGGGTTCATACATGAGGTGTTCTCCCATGGACAAAGACTTTGCTTCCTTGGTAGTTGGCTTATAGTGCCCACTGTTAGGGATTGTGCCTCTATTTTCTTGGGAAACATCTGTTTGATAGCCTCTTCGTCTCTTGATGTACCATCTATTACTTCATTGGAGGAGTCTATTATTACGACTTTGATGGACGTGGATCCATTGCTTTTTTGCAATCCATACAACTTCAACACCACTTTGTTGGGCCCTTTGCCTAAGGTTAGGGTTCCTTTGAACCAATCCGTCCTCACTCTTGCTTCAAAAAGACAAGGTCTTTCCAAAAACAGAGGGTATGAAGTCCCGTGACCACCAGATATGTCAACTAGTAGTTGTTGAGATATCGAGCTCCACTCGTGATACACCAGGGTGACCGTTGTGTATTTATGTCACCGACTTGTCAGTTGCAGATGCGGTTGGTACACCGCCCCTGAATAATAGCTACATGATAGCTATCCTTATCTACTCTAGTTCGTGGCTCAGTTAGTATGCCACCTTAGTTAGTTGAGTTTGGTTTGAGACCCATATATAGGGTTCTTCTATTTCTTTGTATGAGAGTTCTTTTGGCTTACACAACTAAGAAGAGGAAAACTGTTTTCAGCCTCCACCCTTGTGTGTATTCCCCCATTGTGCAAGCAAGAAAGCTTCAAGTGAGACTCCTTCCTTCTCTCCCACAATCTTGACATGGTATCAGAGCCTTGTTCGTGGTAAGGAGCTCAAGAAAGCAAGCCAAGCTCGCGGTGTTCTGGTAAGAGGAGCAGTGTTGCTTTCATTTTCTGTTTTGGGAGCAGATCTCTGCAGGTAGCACAGCCGGAAAGTGCAGGAGTGCATTGTCTCAGGTTGAGACGCCCTTCGCGGTGAAGCAAGAGGGCAGTATATCCTGCGGGAAAAGGGCTTTAGCCCTAGGCGTCCTTGTTTTTTTGATTTGAGCCCATTTCGGGGCCTGTTTTGGAGGCGGAAGTTTTCTGCACGCACTCAGGAAAAGGTCCAGTTTTATGCTGTGCAGCCACTATTCTACAGGTCGGTGAAAAGTTTCTGTAGAAATTGTATCGTATGCTTGTGCGCAGAGACATTGGGAGTTACAGAATCATCCCTGTTGCCTGTTGATGCAAAATCGTCACTAGGAAGTGACTGTGTGGTCAAATACCACTTTCGCCAGTTTTGCAGATTTGCCCTTGTGAGGGTGAAGCTGTGTTTTTTGTAGTGACAGAATTTTTGCAGTGTTCTGTAATGGCGTCTGATTCTCTCTCACAGATTGTCACCGAAAAGCTTGACAAGAACAACTTCCAAGCATGGAAGTTTAGAATGACGAATTTTCTTATGGGAAAAGGATATTGGGAATTTGTTGCAGGAAATGAAGAAGAACCAGTTCTTCCTGATGTTCCCAATCAACAGCAAATGCAAGCATTCAAAGCATGGCATGAGAGAGCCAGGAAAGTTATGTACTGGCTGTCTATCAGCATTTCAGACTCTATGATTGTGCATATTCAGGATGCAAGTACGCCAAAGGAGGCATGGGATACTTTGTCAAAAATGTATAGCACAAATACACAAGCCAGGAAAATGCAGCTCAAGCAAGAGTTGCATAATGTGCAAAGAGAAAATATGAGCATCAATGACTACCACATGAAGGTGAAGAAGATTGCAGATGCACTTGCTTCCATTGGGTCACCAGTGGAAGATGATGATTTAGTTTCTGTGACCTTGAATGGTCTAGGAAAGGATTATGCACAGTTTCGGACATCCATTTCAGTTCGTGAAAGATTTCCTGATTTTGAGGAGTTGATTGCTCTTCTAATTTCTGAGGAACAGAGAAATGGTGGTGCATCTTCTTCAGGAGGAACTTCAAAAGAAGCTGTCTTCTACTCAAATGCTGGAAGAGGTAGAGGCAGAGGTAGAGGAGGCCGATTTGGAGGCCGTGGTAGAAATCAGAATATGCAGCAAACTCAAGAAAACCAGTCCTATGGAGGAGGACGTGGTAACTCTAGAGGCAGGGGGAGCCAAAGAGGTCGTGGTGGATGGCGAAGAGGCCAAAATGCAAATAGTAATGTTGAATGCTACTATTGTGGTAAAATGGGTCATATGGCTAAAGACTGCTATAAAAAGCAGAATGACATCATGAATGGAAAACTGCAACAAGGAAATTATGCATCTTCTAGTAGACAGGGTGATGACAGAAATGAGCATTTGTTCATGGTGCAGCACATGAACAATTCTGTGACAAGTGCAGAAGAAAGCAATGATGTATGGTATGTTGACTCAGGTGCATCAAACCACATGACAGGTCATGCAGAATGGATGGAGGATGCAAGGAAAATGGAAAAACCAGAATTTGTGGAGACTGGTGATGATACTGCACATCCTATTGTGCAGATTGGAAAAATTCCATTGTCTATGCAGGATGGGAAAAAGAAATACCTGTCCGATGTATTTCATGTCCCGAATATCACCAAGAATCTGGTTTCTGTCGGTCAAATGGTTGAGCAGGGCTTGCAGGTCAGATTTAATCCTCATGGATGCTTTGTTGAGGATATGAAAAATAAAGGTCGCTTGATAGCAAAAGGAAAGAAGAAGGGCAGAATGTTTACATTGGATGCAGACATGTCTGAATTGAGTGCAGCAATGTTTGCACATGGGATCGGTGTAGTTGCAGATATTGATATCTGGCATAAACGCATTGGTCATGTTAATGTACAGCGACTTAAATCAATGCAGGCCCAAAATATTGTTGCATGATTGCCAAAATTCAAGGTTGCAGAAATGCATAAGGTATGTGAAGCCTGTCAGTTTGGAAAACAGGCAAGGAAACCATTTCCTAGACATGTTCAAGAGAGTGAGAAGCCATTGGAATTAATCCACTCTGATGTGTGGACTACTAAAGCTGCATCTCTTAGAGGCTGTCATTATTTTGTCACTTTTATTGATGACTATAGCAGAAAAGTTTGGGTGTATTTTATGAAAAAGAAAAGTGAAGTTTTTGGGCATTTCAAAACCCTTAAAGCTATGGCTGAAAAAGAAACAGGTCTGCAAATAAAATGCCTAAGGTCAGATGGAGGGGGAGAGTACCTCTCAAATGAGTTTGCAAAGTTCTTGCAGGAGCATGGCATAAAGCAGCAATATTCATGCAGTTATACCCCACAACAAAATGGAATTGCAAAAAGGAAAAACAGGCATATTGGAGAGGTATCTCGTGCCATGCTCAATGAAAAAGACTTGCCAGATTTTTATTGGGCTGAAGCAGTTGCTACAGCAGTCTACATAATGAACAGGACTCCCACTGCAGCAATACATGGAATGACTCCAGAGGAGAGGTATACTGGTAGGAAACTAGATATTTCTCATTTGAAATTTTTTTGTTGCATTGCCTATGTACATGTGCCAGATGAGTTGAGATCCAAGTTGGATCCAAAAGCTGAGAAGTGCATCTTTATTGGTTACTCTCTGCAGCAAAAAGGGTATAGATGCTATAACCCTTCTACTCGTAAGTTTACAGTGAGCAGAGATGTTGTTTTTGATGAGATGAGTAGCTGGTATAAACCAGTAAATGTGATTGATGATGTAGATGCACAAAATGGTAATGCTGCACAGAATTCACAGTAGCAGTCACAAAATATTAGTGGACCTGGAGCGTCCTCTAGCAGTGGTTCACATTCTTCGCCATGGACAGGCAGATTGAGATCAGGAGAATCTTCTCAAAGTAATGCAGATAGTGGTATGCAGGTATCACGAAAAGGAAAAGAGAAGGTTGATCAGCCCATGTTTGATGTGAATGCAGGTCACTCTTATGTGGATGGTGAATCCAGTGGCTCAGAACAGAGCATTGATGATGAGTTGGGTATTCCTTCTATTGTTACACCTGGAGTAAGGAAGACCAGGGATGTTTTGAGAGCACCTGGGAGTGAACCTACTTTGCGCAGGTCTACGAGAGCTAGGTATCATGTGGATAGGTTGAAATATGATGGATTTACAGCCATTCACTATGCATATATGGTCAAAGTGATACAGGAACCAGAACCCACTTCTTTTGAGGAAGCCATGGGAAAAAAAAAAAGGGAGAAAGCCATGGATGAAGAAATGGATGCCTTGGAAGCAAATGCTACATGGGAATTGGTACCTTTGCCTAAAGCTAAAAATGCAATTGGCTGTAAGTGGGTTTATAAGGTGAAGCACAATGCAGATGGTTCTGTGAACAGATACAAGGCAAGATTAGTAGTCAAGGGGTATGCACAAACATATGGCATTGACTATGAAGAAACATTCAGTCCAGTTGCAAGGATGGCAACCGTAAGAGTAGTCATTGCTATGGCTGCATCAAAGGGATGGTCTTTACAGCAGATGGATGTAAAGAATGCCTTCTTGCATGGTGATTTGCAAGAAGAGGTCTATATGGAGCAACCACCAGGTTATGTGCATGCTGTTCATCCTGAGTTTGTTTGCAGGTTGAAGAAAGCCTTGTATGGCTTGAAGCAAGCACCTAGAGCATGGTCTGACAAGATAGGACAGTATCTTGTCACTATTGGCTTTCAGATTTCCAAGGCAGATTTCTCACTCTATGTGAGAAAAACAGAGAAAGGTATTATGCTACTTGTCATTTATGTTGATGATTTGATTATGACAGGTGACAGTGATGAAGATATCCTTCATGTGAAAATGCTATTGAAGCAGAAGTTTGAGATGAAGGATTTGGGAGAGCTGCGTTATTTCTTGGGCATTGAGGTGATTAGATCACCAAGTGGGATACAGCTCTTGCAGAGGCAGTATGGATTGGACATGCTGTCCAAATATGGGATGACAGGCTGTAAGCCTATTTCAGTTCCTTTGGAGCAGAATGTGAAGCTGAGCGCAGATGCAGGTGAGCTTCTGGAAGACCCTACTATGTACAGATGCATAGTAGGAAGCTTGATTTATATGACTATTACCAGGCCAGATTTGAGTTATGCTGTTGGATCGGTAAGTCAGTTTATGCAGGCTCCAAGGAAATCGCATTTGGATGCGGCTAGACGCATACTCAGGTATGTGAAGTCCACATTGCAGTATGGACTATTTTATGAGACTGGGATTCAGATACAGTTGCATGGATACAATGATGCTGATTGGGCTGGTAGTATTTCTGATAGACGATCTACCAGTGGATATGTGTTCTCTTTTGGGAGTGTTGCAATCACTTGGAGCAGCAAGAAACAGCCTACAGTTGCCTTGTCGAGCACAGAGGCTGAGTACAGGGGTGCAGCAATGGCTGCATGTGAGGTAGCTTGGTTGCATAAGCTACTTTATGATATGCATCAGTCTACAGATGGGCTAGTTGTCATTTATTGTGACAACATGAGTAGTATACACTTGGCAAATAACCCAGTCTATCATGCTAGAACAAAGCACATTGAGGTGCATTATCACTATGTGCGAGAGAGGGTTCTACTAGGTCTTATTGATCTAGTTTATGTCAGCACAGAGGATCAGGTAGCTGACATATTTACGAAGGCATTGGGTACAGAGAAGCTGCGCAAGTTCAGAGACCTGCTCGGTGTGCAGGAATTGGGATTGAGCTCGAGGGGGAGTGTTGAGATATCGAGCTCCACTCGTGATACGCCAGGGTGACCGTTGTGTATTTATGTCACCGACTTGTCAGTTGCAGATGCGGTTGGTACACCGCCCCTGAATAATAGCTACATGATAGCTATCCTTATCTACTCTAGTTCGTGGCTCAGTTAGTATGCCACCTTAGTTAGTTGAGTTTGGTTTGAGACCCATATATAGGGTTCTTCTATTTCTTTGTATGAGAGTTCTTTTGGCTTACACAACTAAGAAGAGGAAAACTGTTTTCAGCCTCCACCCTTGTGTGTATTCCCCCATTGTGCAAGCAAGAAAGCTTCAAGTGAGACTCCTTCCTTCTCTCCCACAATCTTGACAGTAGTCTTGTCTTGCAAGGGTTATCTTCACGTATGGGAGAATGCCCAATGGTTTGATTCTACTTTGGTCCGCCAATCTAATTAGCCACTATGTAGGCTGCATTCCTCGTAAGCCTAGATCCGTCATTGTCAAATCTGTCATTATGTTTATTGATGATCCTCCATCAATCAATGCACTGCAAACAATAAAGCACCCTTCAATCCATATGCTAATCTCTGGGGTTCTAGGATCCAGGAAGGCGTTAGCCATGTCTACTTCCTTCACGGGTTTTGAGACTCTGTTAGACTTGGTTGCTGTGGAGGGAGCAATTCTTAGGTCTCTTTTTCTTGTCATTATGCTTTTGAATTTCTTTTAGAATGCTAGGTTTGGCTTAAAAGTGTTTAGGTCTTTGACCAAATCATACTCTTTGATAGGATCCACAGGCTTTTCCAATTGGCTAGTGAATGGGGCCATGCCTACTTTTATCTTCCCTTTTTCTTCTAGGAGGGGCAACATCTATGCTTCTTCTCGATGAGGAGGTACTTCAACATCCTCTATTTCCCAGACCTCTAGTCTTGTCTCTGTAATTGTCTTTGTAGCCTTCTGTGGCTCTATAGTAGTGCTTTGTACTACATTGTTCTGTACTGCATTGGATTAGGTGCACTGTACTGTGCAGCACTGCTTGCATTTGGAGGTAGGGGTAGGTAATTGTCCTTGGGACTACATTTGGTGGGTATACCATTCTTGGCATGGGAGGAGGTAAGACCTCTTCTTGAGGTCATTGACAGCCTTGCTTCAACTTCGTCATACAATCTTGCACCTTCCACTGTAGCTTGCAGGTTGCTTGGCCTTTTCAATTCCACAAACTTGCAAACTTTTGGTTGTAGGCCTATGAGGAAAACTCCCTTTTGGATGCCATCATCCAAATGGTGGTTGGTCCATCTCTTCAGTATGGATTCCATTCACGAGACATAAGCTTCTACTCTTTCTCCCAAAGGACTAAGTTCATGAACTCCTCTCACATCTGCTCTTCAAAACCTTCACACTTGAATTTAGTGAGGAAAGCCAACTTTAAGTCGTCCCATGTGCCAAAAGTTTCTGTTGCTTGTCTCTCATACTACTAAAATGTCGCACCTTTGAAAGTGGCGGGTAATATTGCTAACCAATGCTCAAGGATTCTGGCATTGTTATCCACACATGCTACCATAAACTCTGCTACATGAAGATCAGGATATTCATTGTAGTCTCCCTTAGGCAATGGAACCACATTTGTTGGCCTGTCATCAATATTTCCAAGATGAATTTGACTAGGAAGGGGACCTTGAGTTGCCATGGGGACTTCTATAAAGAGTGTTTTTAAGGCATTAAAAGAGGCTTCTGCTGGCTCCAAGATCATTCTCGACCTTGATTTTTACATTCTCTCTTCTCACATATCTCTAGACTCATTCTAGTGCTTGCCTCTTAATTGTGTCATTCATCAGGGGGTTGGGTCCAACCAGTTGGTCTGTACGCAACATAACAAAATCAGAGGGGGCTTCAATCTCTGGTGGATTCTCTTGCCAACATCTCTTCTACTTCTTGCTTTTCTACATCTCTAAATTCAGTCTTCAAACTGTTATAGAGAGGAAGATATTCCATTCTGAAGGTATCAAAACTCATTCTTCTGAGGATCGTTGTTGTGCCATCATCATAGTAATGCCAGATTTTGATAGTTTCAATAGTGTATGTTGTGAAGAATACTCTAGCCACCAACTTCTAGTGGGTTGCAAATTGGACAAGTTAGTGCACCAAGTATTCCATGTGTCCTGATTTTGAGCATCCACGAACAAATGCCAATTCTTTTCTTTCTTGTTTTTATGAACCTCCACTGACCACGACTCTTGAAGCTTCTTCACTATCTCCCACTTGATAATGTCTGGAAGCTTCTCAATGAATGTTAAATCTCCCATGGGTGGTCATTCTCTCTATTTCTACACCTCAGTTTGTTCCCAAACAATTTGCCACCAATATGCACATCTCCGTTGCTTCAATAGAAAGAGGAAATAGTCTACCACATAGAGATTGCATAATGATGGTAATATGTTTCTGCCATTGTGGGAACTTCTTGCAGAAAATGTCTTTAGCAATAAGAATCTTTAATTCTTCAATGGTTGAATGAACTTTGAAAGCATCCATTGAATTCTTCCTTTCTTGGCAATGCCATTTCCTTCATTTTCAACCTCTTCTCATGCTTATTGATGGCAGTTTTCCCCGATTGCGCACTAAAAACATGGAGCCCCAAAAGGAACACCAATGAAATAGGGTTTCTACTACAAGAAAATCTATCTTGTAACATCAAAAACCATATTTTTCATCTTTTATATGATCTCAACAAAGAAAAGAACACCAGGAACAAGAAATCACCACACAGTTTCATAAAAACAATTCTCTTGTGGCCTTAACTTTAACAAAATCCATCATTCTCTTAATACTATTCATATTATTCTTTGATAGACATAGAAAACACAAAATAATACTTCACTTTGAATGTAAAAATATCATATATGATTCATCTTCAAAGATCTCTTGGCTTTCTCTCACAATCTCTCATAGATAGATACATTATTTGCATAGAATTGACTATCTCTGACTCTCTCTCTCTCAATCAATAGTAGATCATATCCTTACTACAATACTCAATAATCACTCATAATAATCCTTATTTGATTGTGGATACCACTTCCAAGAGGTGTGTTTGATATAAAAGGTCACCAGAGCCACTACAATGACTCTTCATAGCTCATCATTATCACTTCACTCTAGTCTTCTCTTGAGTCTTTAGCAACCACTTCTTCCACTTCCTTGAGCTCTTTTGAACTTACATTCACCTATTTTAAAGGCTAGAAAACTTTTCCAAAGTCTCACATACATTCCAAAAACACTTACAGAGGCATATAGAATAGAAACAAAGGCTATACAAAAGCTCAACAGAGGGTTACAGAAGGTCAACAAAAAACATCAGAACTTCATAACTCATATTAAAACCATTCCAAACTATCAAAAACCATTCAATGAGCTTTCAAAAGACCTCAACTTCCATCAATCATTACTCCATGCTTCCATATAGAAGATAAACAAAACAAAACAGAAGCTATTAGAACTAACCAGAACCTCAACAAAACCTATCAGATCATCAAAGAGCCTCATATCTCTATTGAAAAACATCATGAGCTTCTAAAAAATAACCAAAATTATCCAAAACATTCTTAAAAACTTCCAAAACAATCAATCATCATGTAAAATCCTTCAAAAATCAACCATTCAAACCTCAAAAACAACAAAAATCAACAAAAAAACAAGTCATTTCAGCATTCAACAAGAGTGAGGGACCATGGAGAAGCTCTTCTACTTCTCTCTTCATAATTATCTTATTCTCTTCTCCTTTCTTGCGTGTATGGTTATGGAGACGGAAGCTTGGAGCTTGGAGATGGAGCTTGGTTGAAGTGCATCTTGGATCATGGAGCTACTGGTGGTGGATTTGTGGGAGGAGGTAACTCAATTGGATTCAAAGGTAAGCTTACTACATTTGTGTGTGGGAGAGTGCACACGGCTATGTGAGAGGTAGCCATAGTTCTAAGCTTGAAGCAATAAGTGGTCCGTGGGTCTTGGCAGCATGCTCGCAAAAGCGACGGCAAAGGCTCAGACTGGCCCTAGATGCAAGAAGTCTCTCCATAGGGAGGACATTAGGCTAGGGTGCTAGGGGGGATTTGGCCATAAATGCCTTGGATCCGTTTGTTGAGGATTTCCTTAACCCCTACATGCCCAGTATAGACTTCTTAGAAGGCTTTGATGCTAGATAAGGGTGGATTGGTGGATCATGTGCCTAGGATTGGTCATGAGTCTTGGGTTAAGGGACGGAATGCTAGGTAAGCATTGTGCCTTAGAGAAGGTGTATGATAAATATATTATTTTGTAACTGCTTTGAAAAATTTATTTCACATTGTCTTTGTGTCTTGTGATGATAAATTATGTGAAGAAACTAGTGTTTAATGGTTAATTAAGAAGTTTTATTTTCATGTCAAACATAAATGTGTTAGGATAATTAGATAACTAAAACACACCCTCAAGGAAAGTGGGATTCTAAGGAGTAGTGGGTGACAAATGTCTCTCAAAGGACCAATAAATCATGTTGTTGAGAGCTCCTCAATTGGCGGCCATGTTACAAATAGTATTAGAGCAAATGAATAAGTTAGCAATAAGACTGATGTTGAAGTTTGGATCTAAATCCTTGAATTTTATTTTCATGAAGTAGGATTAAGTGCTACTAACAAGGCTATGACTATCAAGTTGAAGCTGGTTGGCAAGGCATGCCTATAGTGGAAGTAGTGGTGTCAAGACAATGCTATGAGGGAAAACCTTGTAAGTTGGGAAGATATCAAGAAGGTCATAAGATAGAGATAGTTGTCACCTTCCTACCACACCATTATGATAAACGAGTTTTTTACCTTTTATGAAAATTATGCTTAAACATAAATGCCTCTTATTCCCAATTTATGACACTCCAAAAATAGACATTACCAATGGATATTGCTCAACAGTGCCCAAATTTTAAAATGGATTGGATCAATTTCCCGATACTCATCTAGAATCCCTAAGGATGACTAACTTGCAAGACACTCTTATAATACGAGCCAAAGCTTTGATCAAGAGACCAAATTCTTGAAGATAACTACCTCCTAATGGACACCAAGGGAGACTATGATGAGTCAAAGGACAAATGGAAGAAGTGTCATGAGTGTAGTGAGATAGGACATGACCAAAAGAGATACCCCAATCGTAGATGATTCATTTGCAATAATCCTTGTACTTGTAATGAGCCCCTACTATTGCAATAACAATTGAAGTATAATACGATGTAATACATTTATCCTAAATTTCATTGAGTTATTTTGAAATTGAAGGCTTGTGCATAATCAGAGTAGCATAGGGAAAGTGTAGTGGCTATCCTAATCCACAAGTTTTATGATCTAACTTATTCTAGAACCAACAACCCATAAGTTCTCTTGAGATGAGGACATCTCGATTTCTCTAAGAGGGAGAGGATGTAATATTACCTCCCCCTCACCCCCCGCATGAATGAGGGCTTACAAGAGGGGGGGTTTACAAGCTTAAAAACACTTATTTAAAAAAAAACACAAAAAAGAAAAAATAAATGACATCTTTGTCAGATTCTACTACTGCCAGTACATTATCCATTTCCTCCGCCATTACCTCGGCCACATCGGCACCCTCCTCCAAATTGACAGTAGCGACATCAAGCTTCTATTGTCCATTCGAGTGTTTGGTGAGTAGCAATCTCAAGACCATTGCAAGAGGGAATGTGAGAGCTTTATTACATATGATGCCAAGAAAGAATAAGAGGCCGATATCCATCCTCTAAGGCTACATAAGCCTTACAGGCTTAACCTTGGGAAAGGCCTATTATTGCCTTATGTTATAGAATGCTGTGCATGCACACAAATAACACTTATTTCCACAAGGATTTGGCCATCATCATTGCATCATTTTTTTTTCTATCTCATGGCTTAGCCCACTTGGTCATGTGGTTGGGTAGCAACAATGATGTATTTTTCCTAGGATCATTATGCCACACATTTGATGATGTGTCCCATAAAGTCGACTCCCATTTCTACTGCCAGAAGGCACCTACATGAGGGGATGAGTGCCTTAAATGGTTCTCCCCTATGTGCAGGTTGAAGGGATGAGCACCTTAAATGGTTCTCCTTTAGCACGGCCATGCTCTTTTAAGAGTGGATAAATTTTCTCTCAAGCAAAAGGTTGATGGGGACGGTTATCCTTTTTGGGCATGACACTTCAAGTCAAATCTATATGTGGGTGATGTCACAACATCCACATTAGAAGTGCTAATGTTTATATATTTTGAATATTTAATGAAAGTTTATTTTTTGTGATTTATTATGTTTAGTTATTTTTATTTAGTTAATTATTTTACTTACAATAATTTTCTAAATTTGTGATAGTTGATGTGTAGAGAAAATATGATAAATTGGATATGCATGGTATGTGCAATTTAATTCAAAGAATACTTCCTTATTTAGTATTCATTTAATAAGATGCACCGTTGGTTACCCTATGGAGTGCACACAACCATTTGTAATTATTTATTGATATGATAGATTTATTAGAGATTTTATGAAGATATTCTATAAATAATGGAGGGTTCTCAATGCGCTGAGAGATATGCAGCTATTAGTAGCCTCTGATTTAGTGAACTCAAACTCTTTTACCAAAAGAGTGATGTAAAGGGCCTACTTTGGGAAAAGTAAGATTGATAAAATATTATAAATATATACATGGAAAAGTAGCCCACTCCATGTATGGGGGAAAATTGTACCCAATAGTATGTCACCTTGTTGAGATTCAAGCTCATGATCATTGACACCGACTCTACCTTGACAGCCATAGTCTTAGCTATCGTCATCTGTCATGTGTGTCCAATAAATGAGTCGGAGACTCAACCATAGTTAGTGACATAGTAAGTTAGTAGACTAGACTGTTAAGTGTGTGTGACTAGATTAGTCTATGAGTTATGAATAATGAAGAGAAGAACATGAGAGTACTCTACTCTCTATATGGGTTTTCAATGTCTGTCTTTCTCTCTCCCTCTAAAACTTTGACATGGTATCAGAGCTAGGTTAGCTCGGCTTCATGGTACATAGGAGCTCAGACTTGAAGGATCTGGAAGCTAAAAGGTGACTGTGACTTGCAACTTGAGAAGGAACCATGTAGAGGTTCATTGACATCCATAGCTTGCACTTGATGTGGTATGTATCAGTGTTTCTAGAGTTTACACATGATAGAGTCCATTGAGGCTTGCAAAGGGGGGTCATTGGCTTGTATTGGAGCCCTAGATTGTGTGTGTGCATTAAGGCCAACATTTGGAGCAGAATAGCCACATCATCAAATCAGTGTGTTCCTGTTGCAACTTGTTTTTGGAGAAGCCATATCTTACATCAGAAATGGATTTTGGAGAAATGGCTGAGTTCCCCAACCATTTCGATGTGGTCTACAACTTTGAAGAAGAAAGTTTTTTCAAATTCTTCATGGATTTTGAGATATTTAGCACAAATATATGTAGACTAGCTATTTACTGCAAGAATAATAAGTGTTTCCCGGCTTGTTGACATTTATACACATTGAAAACCTTGGCAAAGGCATTGGTCACTCTCTGGCCATTGATGGCTTTCATATTGGCATCGGGTTAAGCTTCCTAAGTTTAGCCATTGGCTATGTACATCGAATAGAATGCTAGAAGATTTGTATTCACTAAGCATTTGATGTGTCTATGCTTCAATAAAGCCTCTATAATGGAATATTGATGCTTGATTGCTCTAGGATGATATCTGAAATGGTTTGAGCAATGATTGCTCTATTTTGACTGATGTACTATTGGTTACTGAATCATATTTTCTAGTTATAATAGGCTACTATATGCCATTGTGATAGTAAGAGGATTTGTCTTAATGTTGGAATGTTTTTAATGCATCTATCGATGCCTATTTGGACTTGTCTTGATACCTAGATGCCATGATAGTGCTCTGGGATCATTTTGAGTTGTTTTAGGGCTGCATTGACCTCAATATGATTGTGCTTTTACTGTTGTAATATAGTATACGGTTACCAAACATCTTGGCAGGTTCCCATAAAGTAGTTTGCTTCTGTCTAAGTACTCAAACTAGATGTATTGACTCTATAGATGTCATGTGTGCATATGGACATCTCTATGGGCTGTTGTGGATTGTAAATACTCTAAATCTAGACTAATTTCACTATTGGTTATGCAGTGGGCTATAGGTGTCTATTTGAACTACTACTGAAGCCTGTATGTACATGGATTGAACCCCATGGTATATGGACTCATGATGAGCTAAGAGCTCACCAATAGTGGTTGGAAAGAGCAAGCAAAGTGTTACATTGGTTCTCTTTATGCATTTATGATGTGATGGCTATGCAAATTACAAGTAGTCAGTCCCCAAAGGATGCTTGGGATATTCTCATGAAGAATTATGGCAATGTTACTCATGCAAGGAAGATACAATTGAAGCAGAAGTTTAATAATATGTCTAGAAATGGCAGGAGCATCCAAGCTTATACGACAAAGATAAAAACCATAGTAGACTAGCTTGCTACTATTGGTTTTAAAGTGTTAGAGGATGAAATGATTGCAGTTACATTGAATGGATTAGGCAAGGAGTATAAGGCATTTGACACATCGATATCTATGAGAGAAAAACCTCTTGACTGGGATGAGTTGCTTGCTCTATTACTGCATGAGGAAGTTAAAATTGGATAGAACACTAGTTCCAATATCTCTCAAGGAAGAGATATTGTACTTTACTCTAGTCAATGTGCTAGAGGTGACAGAGGCCATGGATCTTTTTGAGGTCGAGGGGACACTCGGAATACACATAGACAACAACAACAAAATTCATGGCAAATTTCTAATGCGCAAGGTCAATGCGGATTTGGAGCCTTTTGACGCAGGGGGAGATCACCTAGAGGCAGAGGTGGCTCCTAACAGTCCCATGATCAATCTAACAAGGATAAATACTATAATCATTATGGTAGATACAGACACATAGCAAAGGAATATCATAAAAAGCAAGTAGATATGAAGGCAAAAGGCCAACAACATGGAAATTATGCATCTTCTAGTGGTACATAGGATGATCAGGGAGATAGATTGTTTGCTATGCAGCCTGTTTCTAAGAATATGCCTAAGCCAGACAAGGATGAAAAGTGCTATGTAGATCCAGGAGCATCTAATCACATGACTCCACATGGTGAATGGTTTGACAAGTTAGTAGTAGGATCTCATGGATATGTTTGCACTATTGATGACACACAATATGATATTCAGCATATAGGTGTGGTTCCCCTGATTATGCATGATGGTGGGAAAAAGAGTTTACATGATGTATTACATGTAGCTTCAATCACTAAGGACCACTATTTGTTCATCAAATGGCAAAATAGAATTTAGAAGTAAGGTTCAACAAGGATGGTTGCTTTATTTAAGAGTACGAAAATGGATGTAAATTGATTGCTAGAGGCAGAAGAGATACCAAGATGTTCACACTTAATGTGTCTATTCCTAAGTTGAAAGCAACCATGTTTCCCCATGATATTGGAGCAGTTCATGATGTAGAAATCTACCACACATGCATTGGTCATGTAAGTATTTAGAGGTTGAAAAATATGTAGTAGAAGTAGGTTGTACTTGGCTTGCCAAAGTTCAAGTACAATGTTTTAGGACATGTCTATTGTTCCACCTGTCAATTTGGAAAACATGCAAGGTTTCCATTTATGCAACATATTAGAAACAATTCTCGACCTTTGCAATTGATACATATGGATGTGTGGAGTCCATCCCATAATGCCTCTTTTGGTGGTGCTAGGTATTATGTATCATTCATTGATGATTTTAGTCACCGGTATACATGGCTATACATTCTGAAAAGCAAGGATGAGGTACTTGATGTATTCAAGGATTTTAAGAAACATGCTAAAAATAAATTTGGTAGCTACATTTCATGTCTGATGAGGTCTGATGGAGGTGGAGAATATGACTCTAAAGAGTTTGATATAGGTACTTAACCAAATATGGCATAAAAAGGTAGCTCACGTGCAATTACACACCTTAACAAAATGGCATAATTGAGAGTGAAAGAATTGTGTCATTATAGAAGCTGCCAGGGCAATGCTCAATGAAAAGAATATGCCAAATGGATATTGGGTTGAAGCAGTGGTTACTGCAATCTATGTATTGAATCAAACACCTACAATTGGAATTCATGATTTGACTCTGTATGAGAAATTGTATAAGCACAAACCTGACATAAGCTACCTTAAAGTGTTTGGTTGCATTGCTTATGTTCATACGCTTGATGAAAGAGAATGAAATTAGATCCCAAGGTAGTAAAGAGTATCTTTCTTGGATATGCACAAGATAGAAAGGCCTAGAAGTGCTATAATCCATCTACTTGAGAGACTTTGATAAACCGATATGTAGTTTTTTATGAGCTGACCTCTTGGTAGTTAGCAGTACAATCAATGGCCCTTGAGCTAGTGGTTCATCTATTATTAGTCCTTGGATAGGACGGTTGCACAGTTATGACACTGGATCCACTAACACGAATATGTCAGTGAGGAGGAGATTGGATAAAGGCAAGGAAAATTTTCTTGATGATGTTGTTGGCTTGCGTACTTGTGGATATGAGTCACCTATCACTAATGACCTTAATAGTAAATTGGGCATACCATCGGTTATGACGCCTGGTGTAAGGCTGGTGTAAGGCAAAGCAAGTGCATGCCATGTCATGAGAGGCAATCATATAGTGAACCGCAGTTGAGAAGATCTAAAAGGTTAAGAAACCAATTTGATGGGCTAACATACAGTGGGTATGTAGACATTATGCATATATGACCAAAGTGTCAGGCTACAAAGAACCTACAAAATTCAATGAGATAGTTATTAGAGATAAAGACTAGTGTGCTACCATGGATGAGGAATATGTAGCACTGACTGAAAATAACACATGGGACTTAGTCACTCTACCTGAGGGAAAAGTATCCATTGGTTGTGAATGGGTTTACAAAGTGAATTGTAAGGCAGGTGGTACAATGGAAAGGTGTAAAGCCTGACTGTTGCAAAGGGATATGCACAACAATATGGATTGGACTATGAGGAAACTTTTAGCCCAGTTGCCAAGATGGCAACAGTGAGAACAATAATTGCATTAGCAGCTTTAAAGGGATGGAAGCTTTGGCAAATGGACATGAAAAATGCCTTTCTAAATGGTGACTTGGTCGAGGAGGTTTATATGGAACAACCTGAGGGGTACGTACACCCTAACTATCCCAAACATGTGTGCAATTTGAAAAAGGCCTTGCATGGGCTAAAACAAGCATCGAGAGCATGGAATGCTTGCATTAGCAAGTGTTTGTAGTAGCAACTTGGTTTTCAGATGGGTCATGTAGACTACAACTTGTTTACGAAGAAGACGAAAAATGCTTATGTTTTTCTAGTGGTTTATGTGGATGGTCTGACCATCACTAGAGATGATGATCATGGGATTGCTGAAATTAAAGCAATGTTACAGGTTGAGTTCAAGTTGAAAGATATTGGAGAATTGAAGTACTTTCTTGGGATTGAGGTTATGCCTACACCTCATGGTATATAGCTACTCCAAAAACAATATGCTCATGATATGCTACTAAAATATGGGATGATGGAATGTAAACCCATGGAAACACCATTGGATCAGAATGTCAACTTGCAGTTGATGTTGGGAATGAGATAGAGAATGTCACTATGTATAGACAGATGGTGGGTAGCCTGATATACCTCACTATCACTTTTCCTGACTTAAGCTATGCAGTGGGGTTGATTAGCCAATTCATGCAAAAACCTTGTAAGCCATATTTAGATACTATCAGGAGAATCATGCGGTATGTCAAAGGTACTACTGATTATAGATTATTTTATGAGCATGGGAATCACTTGACTTGACAGGTTATACAGATGATGATTGGGCTGATTGTGTCTATTATAGAAGGTCAACCGATGGTTATGCTTTTAGCTTGGGCAACCGTGTGATCAGATGGAGTAGTAAGAAACAGCCAACCACCATTGCATCGTCTAGCATAGAGGCAAAATACAGGGGTGCAGTTGTAGCAACTTGCGAAATAGTTTGGCTTGTGAAACTGCTACATGACTTGGGTATTCAGTTGGACAAAAAAGCTACATTGTGTTGTGACAATCTTAGTAGCATGATGTTGGCTAGCAACCCTATCTATCATGCAAGATTTAAACACATAGAAATTCATTACCATTTCATGAGGGAAGTGGTACTTGCTGGACATATTGATCTACTTCATGTGAACGCAGAAGACCAGGTAGTAGACATCTCTACCAAATCACTTGGTAGAGATAAGTTTGTTCATTTTAGAGAGCTACTTGGAGTACAACAGTTAGTTTGAGCTTGAGGAAGAGTGTTGAGATTCAAGCTCATGATCACCGACACTGACTCTACCTTGACAGCCATAGTCTTAGCTATCATCATTTGTCATGGGTGTCCAATAAATGAGTTGAAGACTCAAGCGTAGTTAGGGACATAGTCGGTAGACTGGATAGTTAAGTGTATGTGACTAGACTTTAGTCTATGAGTTATGAATAATGAAGAGAAGAACAAGAGAGTACTCTACTCTCTGTGTGAGTTTCCAATGTCTCTGTGTCTTTCTCTCTTCCTCTAAAACTTTGACACACCTTATTCTACTTCACTTTATTTTTGTCTTCTTTAGTCTAATTTTAGCTTAAGTTAGTCTTGATGTTCATTTTATGAGAAAAGAGTGAGAGGGAGAGCTTCTATCATTTCTTACATGTGCATCTCACATTCAATCTGCTCAATAGTGGTTTAGGAGCCTTGCTACCTCTAGGGCTTCCAATTTCCTACCTTTTGTGCAAAGGCAAGCTCTCTAGAGAAATTGAGTCTTAGGCCAAACGGATTGCACAGTTGGATTCCTAGCATCTCAAAACCCCAAACCCCCTATCCATGCCTTGAAATTTCTCAATTTCCACCAAAATTCAAATCTCCCCTGAGAGCGGAATTTAGGTGACGGGAAGTGCTTAAAAATAGCTAAAAATTATGAATATCAAGGGAAAAATATTCACCGTCAAAGGCGGCGGCTCGATCTAGGACGATTTTAAGCGTCAAAGTGCTTTAAAGGTGCCCGAGCGACACTTGGTGATTTTTCATAATTTTTCAGACAGTCGTGCGGGTTGACACAAGCTACTGGCCAATGCAGGATGCTAAGCCGGACGCCCAGGATTTTTCAGAGCTCGATTCCGAGTCCGGACAGGGAAATGGCCAAGAAACCGGTCAAGATGCGAAGAGGTGGACAAGATTTGGCCAAAATGGGCAAGTGACCTTTGGGGCCCAAAATTTAATGTCACATGAAACTTTGGAGTTGAGAGATGCATGAAATCGTGGGGAGAGGAGCACGCCGACAGGCGCCGAAAAATGCGCTCCAATCTTGATCATGCCATCTCCAGCCTGCAAACAACCCCTGCAACTAATCACTGCCCCTCATTCCCTCTTGGATGCCAATCATTTCGCCGCCCTTCGCCCGTCGAATGGTGGCCTGGTTTGAAATTTCTGATTCTAGTCTTTCTCTCTCCTCCCTCTCTCTCTTCTAAGAGGCAGTTCATATGTGGGAAGGAGCAATGAAGAAAGAATGATGGAGGCTTGTCCGGCATGGACCGGATTGCTACACGGGCTGAGAGTGGTGATTTGTGATGTTGCTGGACATGAAGTGTTGCTGTTTTCCAAATCTACAGCCATGGACAAAAAACCCGAAACACGCGTCTAAGCGGTAAACTAAAAAATTACAAAGAAAATTTAGTGTTTTATGCTTTTGATTGATGGAATGCCGTTCATATGGACTAAGATTTGATTATGCTGCTGATTCTTCTGAGTTCTTACTGTTTATAACCAGAAATTATGAAAAACATGCATTTCATGGCTCGAAATAATGTCAAGAAACCCGAAAACGCATGAAAAATGGGGAAAAACAAGGGTTTTTGGGCATATAAATGGGGAAAACCGTCGATACACATCAACTAATCTCTCAATTTTGTTGCAAATGAACTAAGGGCCACAGCCCACAAACTGGTTTTCATTTTCAGCAATTTAAAAAATACAAGAAAATGAAGAAAATGGCGGGAAAATGATAAAAACACCATGAAAAATAGGGGAAAAATACATTTGGGGCTACGAAAAATATAGAAAAATAGGATTTATGTTTGTTGATGTATAGCAAGGCTGGGGCATGAAGTTATGCTTCAGTTCAGCCTTGTTTATATGTTTTAGTGCGTGTTTCCTTCCTTTCTCCACATAAAATGACAAGGAAACCCTAAAAGAAATGAATGCAATGATGCACTATCACCGGGGAAGGGTAGAGTTGTGGAAAAAATGGTTAAATGCCGCTGAGCATGAGGAATAATTTGCTGATTTTATATGCATCGCATCTAGGACGGAATAATAATGATAAGAATTAACACCTAGTAGCACGAAGATCACTTCGGTGCTAGGTGTTGCAACGAAGCACAAAGCGGTTAGAAAGAAAAGCATGAAAGAGATGTTTTGCACTTGCACGCTGCTGGTTTTTAAAATGTTTGAGCACTAGGCATCCACCTCTTTGCATGATCATTTAGAGGAAATTAAAAGTATCAGAGTTAGCTCCTGGATATGCATAGCAATTGTTTTCAGTAGGCCTGTGACCCACCGTTGAGAGGCAGTGAGGTTCCTATGCTGTAGGCTAGTCGTGGGATCATAAAGGGGAAGTCAAGTAAGGACAATGGTACATTCCTGGATACGTTTATTTGGTACCTTGAGCGACGTTTGTGCGAAATGTCTAAATGTGGAGCGACGCATCGAGGGGCCAATCCCCAAGGTGTAGGAGAGTCGCAGAGGGTTGACGGCATTCAGCCGTAGGAGGAACCCCATGTGTATGTGATTCGAGCCTTTTGGCTATGTGAAAGGGACTCCCTCTGAGGAGCAATATTGGGTTAGGATCAGTTGGACTACAACGTATTACAAACGCAATGTTTAGGAAGGCAGAGATTTTGATAGACGCTCCTGGCCGCGAGGCCGAGGGGTTGTCTTGCGCATAGTGACGAGGTCCGGCTAGTGCATGAGCCAGTGCCGGCCCGTTTTTAGGTCCATCAGTGGTGCGTCTGCCGGGAGCTACTTAAAAGTGGCGGTTCTCGAATCCTGGTTGTTTAAGGACCAACTAGTAGTGTATGCCAAAGGATACTGAGATTGATCCGTTATTTATTGATAAGCATCGTCTAGCAGAAATCCAAAAGCAAGAAAGAGACGAAAGAGCTAGGCGACGTGCTGAAATTTTTAGGAGATATTCCCCTAAGCGTAGCGGTGCTGAACCCTTACAAGGGAGTGGATCTAGTGGTCTTAGGACCACAAGTAGTAAGTTAGGAGAAGGTGGAAGCTCTAGTGCTCCCCTTCCTGCCATAAGCCAGTCCACGTCAATTGCGGGAGGTGTAACCCCACCGTTCCCTATTCCTAGTGCAAATCCAATCCACGTCATGGCGCAGCCTATTGCAATTCCAGCAGGAACGACGGATTTGCCGGCTCTAGGTTATCCGCTACCCATTTTTAATGGGCTAGTTGAGGAAGATGCGGAACTCCACATTAGGGAGTTTCAAAAGCTGATGTTTAACTGTCGCATTCAAGAGGAAGGACATTTAATGATGTTCTTCAACATGACTCTCAAAGGAAGAGCCGCTATATGGTATCATGGTTTAGAAGCCGGAACCATATTGAACATTGATGCATTTTATGGAGCTTTTCGAAGGGAGTTTGCCCCAGAAAGGGGTGGGCAATACTGGTTGCGTGTACTCAACGTGACCCGCCAAGATCCACACGAGGATATTCGTGCTTATGCGAAGAAGATAAAAGAGGTCTTCCGTAAGTTGGACACCTCTATTCCTATCCCCGCAGCTGCCCAATTGCAATATTTCCTACATGGTTTGGACTTTAATATCCAATTGCAGTTGAGTAGTGTCCCCTTGGGGGATATAGATACTGCCATTACACGAGCACAAGAGGTGGAATCCCGACTACAAGCAGCCTATGCTTCTCGAGGCAATTCGAATATGGGTTTAGTATTGGGAAACAATATGGCAATAGCCAATGGCAGTAGTGGCCAAGGGATAGCGATGGCTAACCCTAATGGGAGAGGGAACATGATACAGAATGTCCCTTTATTACCAGCTCCCCCTAGCATGTCGATGCCGACGGGCAGTCAAATGGCTCCAAATGGTGGAGGCCAGGCGGTCAATTCTAACACCATGCCTGCAGCTCAACAACCAGTGCCTAATCGAATTGTTAGGCCGATGGAACGACATGGAAATGACCAAGGCTATGAGTCGAGTTCTTCCAATGTTCTTGGCGAGGTTAAGGACATGATGAAGCATTATACCGACATGATTACGGAGCAATATCGACAAATAGCTGTTGATGTCAACTTCCTTAAAAAACAACAGAATTTAATAGGAAGTAGATACCTAGAGGAGGGTGCACCTTCGAGGTTTAGTTGCAAATGGTGTGGTGGGCAGCACTATCCACGAAATTGCCCCAATGTTAAGTGCGACATTTGTGGAAAATCCGGCCATCTAGCAGCTACTTGCTGGAGTAAGATCAGTTCTCTCCAGCGTGGTAGTCGGCAACCAGGGCCTGTTAATCATCGTGCCCAAGGAAATGATTCCCAGCGAGAGGATGGGCCTAAACAAATACTTCAACGACCAAAGACTACAGTGGAGGAGCTACCAAGTGGTAGTGGGGTTAGTTTGATTGAGGCTGTACGCGTTAATGATGCTGAAACCTCTAATCTACGAGCTGTTCTTACAAGAGGTAAAAAGGGTAGAGAAGCCGACATGGATAAGCCTGTCGACGGAAACCCTAAACAAGGCAACAAAGAAACGCAAGTTTTAGATCCTGCCCTAGAAGGGGGACCTTTGAAGCCCGTAGAGAGTAAAGCCGATAAGGAAGCACCAAAGAAGAAGGTGAAAGTTAAGAAAGAGGCAATAAAGCCAGTTCAGCGACCTAAAGAGCGGATGATTTGGCGTGAAAAGCGAGCTCTATCGAACTATCATGAATTCGATTTGGCGAGCTCTCTTTGCGAAGTCAAGCCAGATGTGAACCTCTTACAGCTTATTAAGCTTTCCCCAGGAGTACGCAAGGAATTTAGAAAGATCCTACGTACCGGGTACATCGTAGAACCTTTGGGTATTGCGCGAGTTGGTGATGACTGGTTTGAGCATGCTGAGAAGCATTGCCCAAGGGTTGCAGCCTATGTCGATGGGATATTAGTAGATTATGCCATTGTCGACACGGGATCATCGGTTAACATTATGAGTTCTGAACTAATGGAAAGGTTGGGTCTTGCGATTCAGAAAGATACCTCCACAATTCTCAGAATGGCAGATGATAGTTTGAGACAGCCGGAAGGCTGCATTACTAAGGTCCATGTCACTGTTGCAAGTGTAGAATGCATGTTGGACTTTAGGGTGATTCGTTTTGCAGGGCGGCCAAGTTATCAAGTATTACTTGGACGACCTTGGATCTTGCAAGCGGACTGCCAAGTTGATATACCTGCCGGTCGATTAATATTTGGCAGAGGTGCCCAGCGTGTGGTGGTTGATGCTTATCCTGAGTCCCCGCAGAGTGAGAGAGCTCCTCTATCTTCTACAGAATTGGAGACATTAGAAGATTTATCTGCCAGTGAGACATCATCGAGTGATGAGTCCAAAGAGGGATCCACCACGGAGGACATCTATCAGATCACTTTGAACAAGCCGATAGAGGGCCAAGATCGTATAAGAGATGCAGATGTTATCGAGCTAGACCTTGGTACGCTTGATGATTCGCGGCCAATCAAATTAGGCTCTATGCTCAGCACAGCAGAAAGGGAGGACTATGTGGCCTTGATCCAGGAGTTCCGTGATATTTTTGCCTGGAGTTATGATGAGTTGAGAGGCATTCCTCCTAGTCTTGCTGTTCATACAATTCCGTTGAAAGAGGGCAGTCGTCCTGTACGGTAGAAAGTAAGGCGTATGCCTTTCGAATTGAGGGACGGGCTGTTTGAAGAGTTACAGAAGCTTCGAAAAGCGGGTTTGATTTTTCCTGTGCAACACACGGAATGGTGTTCGCCAGTTGTGATTAGAAAGAAGAAGAATAATCAGATCCGTTTATGTGTAGACTTTAGGGAGCTGAATAAGCAGACAGTTAAGGACTACTACCCATTGCCATTTATTGACCAGATTTTGGATCAATTAGCGGGTAGGGAGATATATTCGTTTATGGATTGCTTTGCAGGATACAACCAAATGGCAATTGCAGAAGAGGACAAGTTGAAAACAACTTTTATTACCGTATTTGGTACTTTTGCGTACCATGTGATGGCCTTTGGTTTATGCAATGCGCCTGGTTCGTGGCAACGAACAGCTGATAAGACATTCGGTGACATATCCCCTGAAGAGTTGAGGGTGTTTATTGATGACTTAGGGGCTGCCACCATGAGAGAAAGGCAGTTGATCATTTTGAGAAAATGCTTTGAGCGCTGTAGACAATTTTGCATCGCCCTAAACCCACGGAAGTGTGCTTTTGGAGTACCTTATGGGCTATTGCTGGGCCATGTGGTCAGTTCGGTAGGAATTGCGACAGACCCTGAGAAGGTCAAAGTTATAGTTGCCATGGGTCCACCACGCACTCCGAAAGAGGTTCATAGCTTTCTGTCTTCGGTTGGTTACTACCGTAGATTCATTAACGCCTTAGCAGAAAGAACGTTGCTGCTTACAAATTTATTGTCCTTTAGCTGTTCGTTTGTATGGGGTGACCCTTGTAAGGTAGCATTCGAGGATGTGAAACAAGAGCTAGCAAGAGCGCCCGTTTTAAAAGCACCTAAAATAGGTGAGGTGTTCTATATATTTTCAGCAGCCACCATGTATAGTATCAGCTGCTGTTTAGCCCAATTTTGGGAAGAGAAGTGGTACCACCCGATTGCTTTTGCTAGTCGGAAGCTGGGGGTATCCGAAATCAATTACACCTACATGGAGAAGCTGTGTCTAGCGATGGTCTTTGGGACCAAGAAGTTCAGGCATTACATTCTCTATGAGAAAGTCGTGCTTTATACGAAGGCGGAGGGACTTCGACTATTGATGAACAAGTTACAGCCGCCTGATCGTTTAGCGAAGTGGTTGATCACTTTGCAGAAATTTGATTATGAAATCAAGAGTAAGCCACCAAGGTTGCAAGGCATCGTGGAATGTCTAGTGGACTTTGGGGAGCCGAAAGAATCTGTGGTTGAAGGTAGTGACATGGAGATGATATTTAAAATAGATACGGCATCTATTCCCTCCTGGTATGCTGCAATAACGCATTATTTATCAACGGGAGAGGCGGGATCCGAACTATCTAAGGCTGAGAAAAGGAAAATTAAGCAGCAAGCGTTAAAGTTTGCCTTGATCGCAGGTACATTATATCGGCAAGGGGTTGATGATATCTATCGCCGATGTGTGATGCCTGACGAGGTGCCATTCATTTTGGAGGAGTGCCATGATTCTGCTTGCGGTGGCCATTTTGTTGGACGGCTTACAGCACAAAAGGCTTTAAGAGCAGGTTATTGGTGGCCTGCCATCTTCCAGGATGCGTTTGCGTATGTTAAGCGATGCGATATTTGCCAACGACATGATAGTCGAGAGAATAGGAAACGACCACTCACCCCTATTATGGCGATACTTCCATTTGAGAAGTGGGGAATAGACTTTGTGGGTCCTATTACTCCGTCATCGACTATGCAAAAGCGGTACATCATTGTAGCAACTGACTACTTCACAAAGTGGTCAGAAGCACGTGCAACAAGGAAAGATGATGCTGAAGAAACTGCTAGTTTCCTTTTAGAGCAGATAATATGCCGGTTTGGTCCACCGAAAGAATTAGTGTCGGACCGCGGAACTCATTTCCTGAATAAGGTGATCAAAGGTTTGACAGAGTTGTGGAACATCAAGCATAACAAGACAACCCCATATAATCCGCAAGCCAATGGGCAAGTCGAAAGTACCAACAAGCAGCTTGTGGGCATCCTGTCCAAAACTGTGTCGGAAAAGAAACGGGATTGGGATAAAAAGTTATACGTGGCAGTGTGGGCCTATAATACGACTTTCAAACGAGCCACTGGCCATACCCCGTTCAAGTTAGTATATGGGGAGGAGTGTGTCTTGCCTTTAGAGATTGAGCTGCCGACTATTCAGTTTGCCATCAATCATTCTTTAAGCGATGAAGACGCTCTTTTTGAGCGCTTGACGACATTGGCCCATTTAGACGAGCTTAAGTTGCAGAGCTTATTGCACCAAGAAGTGGCGAAGCGCCGAATGAAGAAGCTACACGACCTTAAAGCCAAGAAATACACCTTCAAGAAAGGACAGCTTGTTCTGTATTATGACGCACGACGAGAATTATTCCCAGGCAAGCTAGAACCCAAATGGGATGGGCCCTATAAGATCGTTAGAATAGGAAAGAATAAATCCACAGTTTTGTTAGCTGACCTTGAGGGGATAGAATTTAAAAATAAGGTTAATCTTAATAAGATTAAACCTTATTACTTCTGATTGTACTAATGCTATGACTGCCTTGCAGGTCTAGGCAAGATTGATCAAACATCTGCAAGGAAATCGTGATAGAGGTTGATGGGTCGTCTGATCCCTTATTTAGAACACCCATATTTGGAACAGAGATATCATCAGGGAAAGCTCATTTGGTGGAGCAAAGGATACAAGGTGATTGAGCAAGAAGGCGGGACATTTATTTGGAAAATCAAGGTCTTCTGCCATCACTGCCTACAAATTTTGACGAGCATCCCTGTTGAATTCAATGATGATGGAGGGATGGAGCCTACAGTCCACCCGTTGAATATGCTGAATTTCGATTACCATAATTACGAGTAGAGTTCAGGATGGCAGAATATGTAAACCCTTTATGGACGTACACCTTGTACTTTGATGGGGCGTCCAGGGGTGCATGCAAAAAAGGAAGTGTAGGAGTTGTCATCCGCGACCCCCGACGACGCATTGTCATGAAGTTAGCTGCTTATCTCGGGGCGAATTTTACCAATAATATGGCCGAATACAAAGGCCTGATCATGGGTTTGAATATTGCAAAAAAGGGTGGTATCCGCCAGTTGTTGGTGAAAGGGGACTCTCAGTTGGTTTTAAATCAACTCAATGGGACGTACATGGTACGAAACCCCATCCTTTGTATGTACCATCATACTGCCATAGCCCTGCTAGACGAATTTGATAGAGTGTCTTTTCAGCTGATCCCGAGGAGTTGGAATCAGTTTGCCGATTCTTTGGCTAATTTTGCGTATGAAGAAGACCTCTTCTTTAATTGTGGCCCTTGTCCCGATATATCTATTGATGGTGAGACAGGACCTGGTCGTTTGTGGGGTATGCTTTCTGAACATGCCCTCTTTGGCAGACGATGGTTGATTTGGGTGATGCAGAGGGTAAGCGAGACTCATCTGCCTTTATTATCTCGGACCCACAGACTGATTCGACGACATGTGATGCGAACACCTCTTGCGATATACGCAGGAGGGATAGGTCATAATTTAATGCACCTAGTTTAGGGCTATGCGCCTTTGTTCCCCTGGGAATAGTATGCTTTGATGTCTATCATGGTTGTTTCCAGGAGGATGTTATGCATAGTATTGTTTGATTTCATTAGGCCAAGAGGGCCGATTCAGTTTTGTAGCAAAGTCATGTCTGAATTCATTAGGCCAAGAGGGCCATTTCCCTGTCTAGTGCGGGTGCGTTTAATTGGGTTTTTGTTTAGTGTTGTGCTGGACAGGTTTCGCGGGTTGTGGAATTTTGATGGAGCCTGGAGGAGCCTTTGCTGCGATGGAAGCTTCTTGTGGTCAATCCAGGTGATATTTCTCATTTACGAGTACCTTTCTTTCCTGTTATATGTGTATCTGTACTTGTCGAGGGGATCTATTTTTGTTAGGGATCGGCAACCAAGGCATGAAGTCCCAGGTTTAGGCTACGTATGTTTGAGGGAGGTCGGAGTAGTCATTGCCTCCTATAAAGACATTGTTAGACATTGAAAGACCTGTTTTAGAAGGAAGTCCTAGCGGCCCTGTCCTGCTAGCCTGCTAGGCAGCCGTTCTAGGAGTTCTTGTTAGTAGTGAGGCAGTTAGAGAAGCCTGCCAGAAGATAATAATGATGATGCCAAGAAATCCTGAATATCCTAAAAGATGAATATCAATACGAAGGTGTGTAAAAAGGGGTTCTAACCCCTCTCAAAGAAAAGCAAAGAAAAGAAAAGAAATGAAAATATATAAGCCGTTGCTCATTGCCTTGCGAAGGCCTGGTAGGTTCCTGGGGACGAGTCAGACCCGGGGCCGATACCTTGTCTTCCTAGGGGTGGATTCTTGCTGGAAAAATAATATCAAAACCAGGAAGGTTGGAGCGAAAATAAAAGTGAGCGTTAGAAAAGGATTAAGTGTCGCCTTGCGAGGGCTTGGTAGGTTCTTGGGTGCCGAGACAAGTCCTGAGACCGATGCCCTGTTCTCCTTGGGTCACTACGCTCAGCTCCCTCCTTTTTACATGCCCAAGTATGTTCATCCAATAAAAACCCTAAAAGAAGACATGTACTGAAAGAGAATACTCTTTGATCAGGCTATAGGAGTCCTCGCCTTGTAGGAGTTCCTAGTGGTGTTGTCTTTAGTTGGTAAGTAGTTCAGACTACCACTTAGGGCAACCTCTTTGGCAGTTCTTTTTAGTTTGGCTGTGTTGGAGCAGCTGGTTAGTGACTCACTTCGGATCTTCTATTAAGATGATGCTAGGCCTACTCCTTGTGGATGTTATGCCTTGGTTCTGCCAGGGGTAGGGGGAGCATTGTGCTGAGTTTTATGATGATAATTGTTTTGTATCAGTTTGATGCTTCTTTGGTTGTTTATGTGCAGATATGTTCGTGGATTCGACGGGCTGAGTCGCCCTATCCCGTGGTCGCCAATGAGAGCGGAATTTAGGTGACGGGAAGTGCTTAAAAATAGCTAAAAATTATGAATATCAAGGGAAAAATATTCACCGTCAAAGGCGGCGGCTCGATCTAGGACGATTTTAAGCGCCAAAGTGCTTTAAAGGCGCCCGAGCGACACTTGGTGATTTTTCATAATTTTTCAGACAGTCGTGCAGCTTGACACAAGCTACTGGCCAATGCGGGATGCTAAGCCGGACGCCCAGGATTTTTCAGAGCTCGATTCCGAGTCCGGACAGGGAAATGGCCAAGAAACCGATCAAGATGCGAAGAGGTGGACAAGATTTGGCCAAAATGGGCAAGTGACCTTTGGGGCCCAAAATTTAATGTCACATGAAACTTTGGAGTTGAGAGATGCATGAAATCGTGGGGAGAGGAGCACGCAGACAGGCGCCGAAAAATGCGCTCCAATCTTGATCATGCCATCTCCAGCCTGCAAACAACCCCTGCAACTAATCACTGCCCCTCATTCCCTCCTGGATGCCAATCATTTCGCCACCCTTCGCCCGTCGAATGGTGGCCTGGTTTGAAATTTCTGATTCTAGTCTTTCTCTCTCCTCCCTCTCTCTCTTCTAAGAGGCAGTTCATATGTGGGAAGGAGCAATGAAGAAAGAATGATGGAGGCTTGTCCGGCATGGACCGGATTGCTACACGGGCTGAGAGTGGTGATTTGTGATGTTGCTGGACATGAAGTGTTGCTGTTTTCCAAATCTACAGCCATGGACAAAAAACCCGAAACACGCGTCTAAGCGGTAAACTAAAAAATTACAAAGAAAATTTAGTGTTTTATGCTTTTGATTGATGGAATGCCGTTCATATGGACTAAGATTTGATTATGCTGCTGATTCTTTTGAGTTCTTACTATTTATAACCAGAAATTATGAAAAACATGCATTTCATGGCTCGAAATAATGTCAAGAAACCCGAAAACGCATGAAAAATGGGGAAAAACAAGGGTTTTTGGGCATATAAATGGGGAAAACCGTCGATACACATCAACTAATCTCTCAATTTTGTTGCAAATGAACTAAGGGCCACAGCCCACAAACTGGTTTTCATTTTCAGCAATTTAAAAAATACAAGAAAATGAAGAAAATGGCGGGAAAATGATAAAAACACCATGAAAAATAGGGGAAAAATACATTTGGGGCTACGAAAAATATAGAAAAATAGGATTTATGTTTGTTGATGTATAGCAAGGCTGGGGCATGAAGTTATGCTTCAGTTCAGCCTTGTTTATATGTTTTAGTGCGTGTTTCCTTCCTTTCTCCACATAAAATGACAAGGAAACCCTAAAAGAAATGAATGCAATGATGCACTATCACCGGGGAAGGGTAGAGTTGTGGAAAAAATGGTTAAATGCCGCTGAGCATGAGGAATAATTTGCTGATTTTATATGCATCGCATCTAGGACGGAATAATAATGATAAGAATTAACACCTAGTAGCACGAAGATCACTTCGGTGCTAGGTGTTGCAACGAAGCACAAAGCGGTTAGAAAGAAAAGCATGAAAGAGATGTTTTGCACTTGCACGCTGCTGGTTTTTAAAATGTTTGAGCACTAGGCATCCACCTCTTTGCATGATCATTTAGAGGAAATTAAAAGTATCAGAGTTAGCTCCTGGATATGCATAGCAATTGTTTTCAGTAGGCCTGTGACCCACCGTTGAGAGGCAGTGAGGTTCCTATGCTGTAGGCTAGTCGTGGGATCATAAAGGGGAAGTCAAGTAAGGACAATGGTACATTCCTGGATACGTTTATTTGGTACCTTGAGCGACGTTTGTGCGAAATGTCTAAATGTGGAGCGACGCATCGAGGGGCCAATCCCCAAGGTGTAGGAGAGTCGCAGAGGGTTGACGGCATTCAGCCGTAGGAGGAACCCCATGTGTATGTGATTCGAGCCTTTTGGCTATGTGAAAGGGACTCCCTCTGAGGAGCAATATTGGGTTAGGATCAGTTGGACTACAACGTATTACAAACGCAATGTTTAGGAAGGCAGAGATTTTGATAGACGCTCCTGGCCGCGAGGCCGAGGGGTTGTCTTGCGCATAGTGACGAGGTCCGGCTAGTGCATGAGCCAGTGCCGGCCCGTTTTTAGGTCCATCATCCCCTTTTTTCTTCATGGCACCTTCATCCTAGAGGTTTTAATCCAAAAGTGATCTTAATTAAGCTTAACTTATTAAGATTAGCTTAAGCTCAAGAGAGCCTAAGCTCTCCATCAGTTTGTGGGGGGCTTTTTTTTTTACAATTAGATTAATGACATACTCCATTACCAAAATGTATTTTTTTGTTGTCTAAGGCTTATTAGCCTTAGCTACTTACTCTTCTACTTCTCAAACTTACCCTCCTTCACACTATATTCCACACGGGTCTTCTTGGTCTGCACAAGTCATTGTTCACTTTTTTCTTGTAAAAAGGTGGTTCCTACAAAGTCTATTTTGGTGTTCTAAATTCCACCAAAACCCCATTAAAAAATTTTGCAATTTTTTCCCATTTCGCTTCCATATTTTTCCAAGAAGCTCCTCTCTTGCTTGGTGCTCAAACACCAAAATTTTATTTCCATGGGTGAGGCATCTCTTCATTGTTCAGTTCAATGGCAACATGTTTCTCTTGATCGTGTTTATCAACCTAGTTGTAATGGGCAACCAAGATGACTTAAGAAGGACTATCGACTAGTACAAATTTTGACTCAACTTCATCACTTCTTGAGCTAGCTATGGAGCAATGCATGGATCTCCTAGCCATACAATTGGATGAGGAACATCAACATCGAGTGCATCTTGAGCAAGAAATATTATCACTCAAATGTCTTGCCTCACAAATTTGTTCTTCCAACAACAATTCCATGATCCGCACCATAAACGCCACACTTGAAGCTCAATCTCTTTGAAAGGAAGCAAAGAGCACAATTTCAAATTTAATACTTATGATAGTATTAAAGATGATTTCAAGGTTTTGTCATGGCTTAATCATATTTTGACAATGAAAAATATTTTAAAATTGATAAAATTAAGTGTGCTTCTCATTATCTCATAGACAAAGCTTCACTTTGGTGGGATGTTACCCGCAAGAGTGCTGACCGCCCTCTTTTATGGGAAGCATTGCTCAATTTGAACTTCATATTCAATAACAATGGGATGTATTCATGCATCATGAGTGAGAAATTATTCCACAATACACTGCAAGATTTTGGAGTACTCTACTTCAACTACAAATTATGGAACTCGTAGTTGAGTCAATCTTCAAGTATATATCTAGTCTCCTTCCATTTTTTCAAGCTAAAGTGAATACGTTTAAGCCTAACACTTTGGACGAAGCAATTTCTTTGGCACATGATGCTAGGAAGTAGCAAAACAAGGATTGACAATAACCTCAAGATTCTATAGGTAACAATAATTTTCATTTCAATTCTTTCAATCTTAATCATACTTTCAATTTTCAATTTAGCAAGAATTGTGATAGTTGTCGACCTTGGATGAATATTTTCAATAATAATTTAGGCAAATCTATTTCAAATTTAAATCCAAAGCCTTCCAATCCTTCAAAACCTTCTAAAGCTAAAAATTTCAATCTAGTTGTATCCAACACAAATTCTAAAAAGGTAATTTGCTATAAATGCAATTGTCTTGGCCATATCACAATGTCGTTGTTCTATTGGCAATACTCATGAGTGGAGGAAATCCACATCCATCTCAACTATCGTAGAGTAGATGACACCACTGATCGCATGGAAGCTATGCCACTTGACTTTGGTGAAGCAACACTCATGAGCAAAACTCCAAGCAAAGTAGATCATACTTCTAGTAAAATTTCCATTCATGCTTTGCTAAAAATGAAATGTAATATTCGTGACCATGAATTGATTGTTTTACACAATGATGGTAGCACTTATTACTTTATTTTTGAAAAGGTAGTTAGGAAATTAAACTTAACTATCGTTCCATCAACACATCAAATCAAAGGTGAATTTTAGGGACATTCTATAATGGAATGAAAGAAGTGGATGGGCTTGAAATTAACAATGTTACATCTTATAGTCATGATCCTATTTTTAATGAGCATGTGGAAGATGTTTTACCCTAAATCTCAATCTTAAGGAGATTAATGTAGACCTTAAGCATATTCATTAAGTGCCTAACTGTCATTGTGAGGCTATGTGTAGGCTATAAACACATAAACCATTGTCCTCATCCCTCGTCTCATCTTCGAACACATCACATTTGTGTGTGCTACGTATTAATCATCTCCTTTGCTTCCACACTTATTGGCTATTGTGTTAAGGACTAGACACTGCCATTGCCTAAAGCAATCGATAAGACCTTCCTATCATGGCCATGGCTTATGCTGATGTTAGACCTCAAATCTGTAAGTTTGATGGAAAAGACTTTCATCCATGGTAGGTACTAGTGAAGTATAAAATGATGGAATGGGGCTACTGGCCCTTCATCAAAGGGACCAAGGTTATTGATCCATCAAACCCACTTGATGTAGAAGATGATGAAAGAGCCCAAGACATAATCATTCTTCATCTAAATGAATCCCTAATCCATCACATTGACCAACTCTCCATTGCCAACAAGGAAAAGTGGGATGAACTTGAAAAGCTTTATGGTGCTAAAAAGGAAAGAACTCTAAAATTTTCCTTAATATCAAATTCTTTAGCTTGGAGTATAAACAAGGAGAGGATCTAGGTAGGTTCATTTCTCACATGAAGGGTCTCATGGCATAGCTATCCTCAGTTCAAGCTCCAATTCATGATGAAGATGCCATTGCAATTCTCTTGAAAGCTGTAAAGAAGGTATTTTCAACCCTTGTAACTACTCTTACAAATATCCCTAATCCAACCATGGAAAGTACCATCCAGTATTGCTTAGATGAGGAGAAAAGAAATAAAAAATAATGCAACACTAGTCAAGCATCCACTTCAACAGTCTGTGACCAACTCTTGGTTCTTACTGTATCCACTAAATGCTCATTTTGCAACAAAAAGGGACATCTTGTCAGCGACTGTTGGAAAAAATATCTTAACAAAATGAAGTGCAACAAATGTAAGAAGACAGGGCATATTATTGGTAAATGTCCTACCATCCTTGAAGTACCAAAAGAATTAAAGGCCAACTTTATCTCTGACCCACCCAAATTTTCTAAATCTATAAATCCTCTACCTATAAGCACTCTTGTAGCCTAATTTATAAAGGCATTCCACTTTGTTTGAGGGGGGGCATTAACATGTCTTGTAGTCCAATGCCACTCTGGCATTGGGGGGGTGTTGAGAGATAGGCATGTGAACCCTATGTATGCAAGGGTGGATAAGGGGGTAGCTGGGTGTGAATGAAGTGGAGGGTAGGGGGAAACCCTAACCCTATCCATCTAGAGGCTATTTAAACAGCCTAAAGAATACTCTCAATGTAGAGGAGAGTATACTAGTTGTACTTGTGAATAACTCATTAAGCAAGATCTTCTTCTTATACTTGAGTTCTCTCTCTCCCTCTTGTGCACACTCTCTTGCCCTCACTTTGATATTTCAACAACTTTTGTGCTCTGCCATTCATCACACAATGTTTCATGAATCATGTTGTATCCTTCAATAGAGTTGGCCACCAAAGTTGGGATTGCAAAACCTTCAATGCCATGTTGGTGGCATTGAAATGGCCTCTAGCTATTCTTGCATGTGATTCTTGTGGCATGTCTTCAATCTCATACTTTCATAGGTACCCTAAAAATTGTCCTCCAATAGTTGATAGGACCTCATTTTAATGTGCAAGCATGCAAGTCAAGCTTTTTCTATGAGGCACTTATGTAGTCGATTCTCTAATATGTCTCTAATGTTATCAACCCAATGCAGTATTAGATCAGCTTTGAACAAATGAGCCTTTTGCTATAGAATGAATAACTAAGAGTCTAAAATATTATTATCAATCCCTCTAACTCTTTTCCCACTTTTCACTCTTGGCCATGTGGTCAACAATGGAATGTCATTTTCTGTTTCTCACAACAACATTAAATCCAAATTCTAATAGTAACAATAGCCACCTTGTGATGCATACTACAACATAGGGCTTTCACTAAATGCAACAAAACTTAATGGTCTACAAAGAAAAAGAAGGGACTGGCAAGGAGGTAGTGGCAAATTTTTTTAAATATCATACACAATGCTAAGTCCCTTGTGTTTTGTGGTTGAGTAGTTTATCTCAGTCTCTATGAGCTACCAAATGGAAAATATCAAAGAAAAATCCATATTGTGTTCTCCTAGTTGGCAAAGCACTGCTCCAATAGTGAATTTGGATGCATCAATATACATATGGAATGTTAGTTTCTAGTCAAAGACTCATAAAATAGGAGTACTAACTAAAGCCCTTTCCAATGCCTTGTAAGTTTTCTGCAATCCATACCAATTTACTAAGAGCTTGTATAATGGTCTTGCAATGGTTGTGCAATTGAGCATGAAGTGCCTATAGTAACTTGTATGACTGAGAAAGCATTGTACTTTGATGTTATTTTCTAAAGGTGGCAACTCCAAGTTAACTTGAATCTTCAATATGTTAGTTACAATCCCATTTCTGGATATGATATGGCTAGAATGATGCCATGTTTAACCCAAGATTGGAATTTCAATGGATTTAATGAGAGTACCACCACTGAAAGACTGATCAAAGTTTCTCTAAGTGCTCATCCCATGGGGCATTGACACAAAGGTCATCGACAAATACTTTGAGACACTTGCAAAGAATATCCTTGAATAGATTATACACATTAGGCATTGGAAAGTTACATGCACATTTTCAGTCCAAAGGGCATGACAATGTATGCAAATGCTACCCATTCAATGGAAAAGACCGGCCATAAGGTTAAAGCTGCAATTGATTATATACCAAAAAGCAATGGAGGAAGCTAATTATATCCCGGAAAGCCATCAAGGAGGCTGTAAGCCCCCTTGCATGCCACATGCTTAATCATATGTCCAGTGTGAGGTGACATATAATAGCCTCTCTTGGTAGCCGCATTCACTTTCTTCTAATTTATGCATACTTGGATCTTTCCATTTTTATTGAGCACAACCATTGTTTGATCTATCTCATAAATGAACCTTGCCTTGAGAATAATGTCTAATTCTTCTCATAAATGAGCCTTGTCTTGGAATACTTTAAGGCGTGTGATGAATCTCATCTCATCCGCCTTCGAAATCATAAAAAATATACAAGCTAGCCAATAAAGAATAGGCTTTCTTGTATCCCATTCTTGTAAAATGACTTGTTGTTTTTTTAAGGACAAGATGAGGGTAATCAGTGCCTCAAAGATGTTCTTGCATGATAGGGGTGTAAAGATATATTAGCATCTACATGCAAGAATTCCATTATAAAACAATTTTTTAAGGAGCAAGTAGAACATTTGTATTGCTTTTTAACTAAATGTTTACTATATATGATACCCACATAAAGATGAGGTTTGATTAATATTGGGCTACCTTCTATGGGCTTCAAAGGTTAGGAACAGTCATTGGATGTGTGGATAGATCCATGACGGGCATAATTTTAGTCAAGTAGGGTGGACTAGTTCCAAGAATGAATCATCCATGAAGAAGCGAGTCTTCATGTGTAATATTTCCACACAATTAAAAATTAGTTGGTTAGTTTGAAAGTTAGTTAGTCAATTAATAAGTTAGTAAGGTTACTAACTAAAGACTAACTAAAGTAAAAACTAACTAACATTAATAACTAACATTTTCTATTTAATTAAAAATATATTTTAAAAAAATCAAGAGTCGTAATCCGACATTTTTCTTGAATTGATAAGGATCGTAGGCCACCCTTCACGGAAGTTACAACGTGAACGAGAGTTATGAGCCATATTAATCCTTAGTGTTAATGTGTATAGTATGGATGGTCCAAAAATATTAGATTTTTGGGCAAAACTAGCATATTTTAGATATTTTAGATATTACTTACCGTAAATATCCTAAAAGGATATGGAAATTTCTAGAACTAGATGTCATGTAAAAAAAGTAAGTGATTTTAAAGCTAGTTTAGGATATTTAATACAAAAAAAAGAAGGATTGGCAAAATCATGCATGCCGTAATCACAATTTATAGGCACAGTAAACAACACTGCGAGAGAGAGGTAGAAGGATACCCCTCCAAGAGATTGCGAGAAGGAGCTTGAGAGAGAGAGAGAGAGAGAGAGAGAGAGAGAGAGAGGGGGAGGGAGGGAGGGAGGGAGGGAGAGAGAGGGAGAGAGAGAGAGGAGTTACCTCGAGACGCAGCGAGGGAGAGAGTTAGCTCAATTCCCCCTATCTCGGTCTTCAACTAAGCCATCTTCTCTTAGGCTCTCCCATCTCAAATTCATTCCTCCTTCTTTATCTCTCAAATCTACTTGCGGGCAATGGCCCCCAAGCGAAGAATGTCGTGTGTGAATGGCAATCCCACAACCAGCAAACGAAGCTTCAGGTGAGGGTATCACTGTCAATACAACTACGATACCTGATATAAGTAATACATTTCCAAATTGTTAGATGCTTGCTTTGATTCCCGCATGAGATACATTAGGTCCCGTACTATGCCGCATGAGAATAAGTCATTGAAAGGGATAAATTCCATCTTTATAATTGTAGAATACATATTTGAGTGCAAGAGTTAAAACTATGAAAAAGAAAATTTCACTCATCCATGTATGGTAAATGCATCTACATCTAAGTGGCAGATGAATGTTATCACGTCTATTCTTGCATTGTTGGAAAAATACAATTAGTTTTGTTGGTTGATCAAACAACATCCTAAATGCTTTTACATTCAACTGGTTGTTAGAATGTCATCTGGATAATTATTCCAAATACTTGTGATTGATGGTAAATTCATGGCAGGGGTCTGTGATGAGAAATTGCCATGGGAATAAAGGAATGTTTTCTTGGAAAATGATGTTAGGGCTGCTTGCCTTGACTGTGCTTGAATCTTAAATGATTTAATCAAGGAAAGGATATTTTGCACGGGTGGATCACCTCCAAGATCGCACCATGGATCAACCCAAAAAGGGCGCTGCTTGATTCATGGGTTGAAGATCGAGTGGTGAAAAGGCCAACCACGGAAATGGTGTTTCACTTCTAGTAGCTTGTGGGTCAAGTGGAGCTCTGGACACCCCTTGCCAAGTCCGGAACGAAGTTGAGGAGCTCCGTGGCCCCATTGTCTATGGCGTTGGAAGATCCTATTCTAGATAAAGGATGGAAAGTGTGATGCCATGTGATTTGGACCAGTTCTTCTGCAGGGCAGAAGGGACATATAATTTCTCATGTATGTGCAAGCATGTATGTGCAGGAGACAAAGATTAACTTGAAGATAAGTTAAGGAACTTGTTTGTCAAAAGGACTACTTGCTTTGTTTTCGTGTCAGTGCTATAAGTTACACAAACAAACCCTGTTTCCTAAAAGACTTAATTAAGGAAGCTGATTTTAAATGTCACACGTAAATGTGATAGGGCCTAATCAAATAACTAAAGAACACCTATTGAGGGAAGTGGGTGAGCGGAACCCCCAACGGGTTTGTCCTACAGCAAGGTGGTCCCAAAGAATTGGGAGGCTTCTCACAAGGTTTTACCGACAACCGACCGTTAGTATGTGTGAGAAGCCTCCCAGAGAATTGGGAGGCTTCTCACAAGGTTTTACCGACGACCGAACCTTAGTAGGTGTTAGGTTAGAACCCTGATTCATGCCATTTTAGGGGACCAGAATGGGACTATGCCCTACAGGTAGGGAGATTGAGCGATGCATCCCTCTCATTTCCCATTCTCTTTGAACCAAATGCGGCATGGATCTACTTCAAATTGGGTATCTCTGCATAAAGTAGGATGTCCAGGACCCAACACTAGAATGTTGTCAGGAGACCTTGACCACTAGGAACCCAAATTTTAGGTCGATCCTAGTGGGTTCTCAGTTGCGAACGTTCTGTTGCAAACCCTAGGCAACAAACCCCGTAACATTACATGGGAGTGCCAGGTAGCGTCGCTTAGATTTGTCTCTCAATGGACCGCTAAAAACATGCCTGGACACATTATATCATGGTAGTTACAAGTAAGCATGATGCTCAGTATAGTGTGAGATCAAAAGAGGAGAGTTATGCCTTTGGGGACTATTCTTTCAAGGTGGATCTATGTCTATTCAATTTTCAATTCAATGATCACAATGTGCACCAAAGGGCATAATGCACAAGAGAATAAGCACATCATAATTAAATGGAAATACCTCGAGTTAGTTGATGATTGGGTCCTCTAGCACTCTCTCCCTTTCTTACTTGTCCTTGATGCTAATGGCTCCTCCTGCAACAGTGACAACTTTTCCTCGGTGGAGCGATAGTGGTTCCTCTTCTTCTCTTTGGTTGTTAGGTGGTGGTGTGGGGGAATGCACGTGGGAGTGGAAGGATGGATGGGATGAGTGGTGTGAGAAGAGGAAGGGCGGAAATGGAGCAATTGATGGTGTAGAAAGGAGGAGATGGTGTAGGGATATGGGCAAAAGGAGAGTGGGGAAATAAAGGGGAGGAGATGGTGGCAAAGATAAGGTTGAGAAAGGGGGTCTGCGGATGGAAGTTGCTTCAATAGTTTGTGAATGAAGCAAAAGCATAAGCAAGGTTAATATTTGAAGAAAATGAATAGATTAATGATCTTAACTCCACTAGTGAGCGTAATATTAAACATTTCACTACTAAAGAACCTTTGCATTGTCCATAGATTAGTATAACCAAGGCTATACTTAATGTAAACGTTTCCTTAGATTGATAATCTTGTTGTGTATGACATTGGTGTGTGGCAATAGATGCTCTAGGGTGATTCCAATGGGCCAACTATGCTCCTTGTGCACCTTATCAAGACCCAACATTTCCCATCTAAATGCAAGTATTATATCAAAAAACTTCTATATTGTGGGTAGTTGAATGGGAAATGCCACACCACCATTGATTAAGACTGCACTCGATAGCCAAGTGACCTAGATTACTGCACTTGGTACACCAAAGGGTTTTGATGGTAGGTTTTTGAGTGCCCTCTAAGGGTTTGCGAGGACTTGGTTGGCTTTTGACATTCCTCTTCCTCAAAGTCCTCCTCTTCACTGCTACTCTCTTTCTTTAGGTCCAAATACATATCAGAATCACTAGATTCCATACGATGGGGTTTGTCAGTTGGGTATGGTCGATTTCCTCCCTTTTCCTGACTTTTCTTTAGCCAACAACATCTCAACAAGGCTACTGCAATAGTAAAAATAATATAGGTTAATTGATGGATATTTTGAAGCCAATGCTTTGTGCATACCCTGGTTCAAGCCTTGCATATAGAGAGAGTGCAACATTTTACCATTTGGGTTGGGTGTTTTAGGAATATGTCCTCTCAAGACATTAAACTGAGATGTATAGCTCTAGACTATGGCACTGCATTATTTTAGTCTATGTAGTCTTTCTAACTTCTAGATATTGATCCTGTTTGGCTAGAACTACAAACAAAATGCTGTTTGAGTAGTGTCAAACATTGCCTAATTGTTTTTCACCACTATGAGCTAAGCAATGCCTCTTTTTGCATCGATGATTCGAATATGATCACCTTATGGGTGAGATCTACTTGGGTGGGTAAATTGACCATATATGCCATCTAAAATTGCCTGAGGAAGGCATTCGAGTCCTTGGCTAATAAGCATCAAATGACACTCAAAGTGTACGTGTAGGGCTCGAGGATGCAAGAACATGAATCAGTGAGCAAATCTATGCTCCTACCATGTAGCTCTCTCTCTCTCTCTCTCTCTCTCTCTCTCTCTCTCTCTCTCTCTCTCTCTCTCTCTCTCTCTCTCTCTCTCTCTCTCTCTCTCTCTCTCTCTCTCTCTCTCTCTCTCTCTCTCTCTCTCTCTCTCTCTCTCTCTCTCTCTCTCTCTCTCTCTCTCTCTCTCTCTCTCTCTCTCTCTCTCTCAAGCTCTCTCTCTCGACTAAATACATATAAATTAGCTCTCTTTCCCTCTTCTAGTCCTCTTAAACTCCTTCTCTGTTACTCTTTTATTTCCTCATTCTCTCTCTTTGCTCCCTTAATGCATTTAAGCCCGTTTTTCCTTGTCTTAACAATATTAACCTTACTGTTTTTTTCCCTTCTTATTTCTTCCTCTAGCATGCGCCAAGGAGGATGAGGAAGACATCGAGGAGGCACACAACCTCCCCCCAAATAAACAATATTTCTTTTTTATGCAAGAAGAATTAGAGATCTAGGTGTCTCGAAGCCCATTAGTATGATGCTTAGAAGAGGCAAAGTAAGGATCCAATTCTATTGCCATCTATCAATATGTTGGAAATCAAAGAACTCCATGAGACTGAGGTCAATGTGGTTAACTGATTAGGTAATAAGCTAAAAAGAAAATGGGAGAAGCCAACATGAATTTTCTAGGTCTAACGAAAGAAAGTTTTCCACTAGGTGCTTGGGTGGACAACAAAGGAACCAATAGCACTAAGGGATTTCTAGCCACTACCTATATGAAATTCAAGATCTGCATATGTGGAAGGGATTGTAGGAACATCGACACCCTAGCATAGATTGCAACCAATTCTAAGTTTAAAATCAACAGCTTGCAAGTAGTAAGCAATCATTGAAGTATTAATTGATGTAGTGTTCACTACCGATTCTTGGTTCTCGACATAACCCACTAGGATGGAAAGAAATTAGCTTGTTGTGGAATCCAAGCCTTTGTTCTCTCCATAAACGATTCCAACCAAATCGGATACTCAAAATTTGTGGGGTCAAGTATCCATTACTATTCCATTAGGAGACCTATTAAAACTAGTCCCAGCATTCAAGGACCACTTGTTACAAATGATTCAACAAATTGGCATGTTCTGCTAGAGCTTAAAGTTGTGGCCCTGACTACATCCACACTAGAGAAGGGAGTTCCAAAGGTGCAATAGGAGCTAGTTCCATCAAGATCATTGTCTAACCCTACCATTCTGATCATCTCCCTATGGTTTTGAAATTAGGTCATCAACAATGTTTTGCTAGACAGTGGGTCTAGATTCAATATCATATTGTGTCCACTTACAGAGTTTGGATGATGAACTAGGAGCTAGCCGCCTTTGAGTCAAAATGGCTAACCAACAAAGAGTGCGGCCACTTGGTATCATTTGAGTAGTTCTCATGGAGGTAGCTAGTGTGCCATTACTCATTTCCAACATGGAGCATTCATATGAAGACTACTACCTATTGTTTGGATGCCCCTACTTACGACAAACACGTGTCATAATTGAGATTGTCATTGGCTAACAATTCACTGAGGTTACAATAAATCCAAATATTCTTTAAAAAAATTCCACCTTTATCAATAGCCTACAAACCAGTTGTCTTGTACAAATTGTCAACATGATGGTGGTGGATGGCCTGGATGATAATGAGAAAGTTGTATTCTTGGTAGCTAATGCCCACTCAGAACCATTTTGTCTAATGGATGTGCTATAGATCAGCCATCTGTACTTAGATACACACTCCCCACTTCACCCTACCTCAGATCCAATCTCAAGACAAGACCAGAATTCTAATGATATAGAAATCCAAGATTTGGACTTCAAAGCACAAGTGGCTCAAGGTAGCACTCTAGCCCAGTTAAATTTTTTTTATGTGCTTACTTGATATCCATGACCAACTAGTTGCCCTCTTGATAGAATTCAAAGACATCTTTGCCTAGGATTACTTCAAAATGAAGGGATTGGATCCTTAGTTTTACCAATATTGGATTCTCCTAAAATTGGATGTTGTGCTAGTCCTCATGCAAATATATTGCATGAATCCCCACATGGCAAAGCTATTCAAAGAAGAGCTAGACCGAGTCCTCCAAATTTACTTCATTGCTTCAATGGATTGGACAAAGTGGATCTACCCATTGTTATTGTCCCCAAGAAAAAAAAGAAGCTAATGATTTATGCATATTATAGGAAGTTGAATGCTACAACCATTCTAGAGCCTTTCCTTATTCCTTACCTTGATAACATTCTTGATGAGGTTGTTAGTCACAATATGTATTCATTCTTGCATGGATTCAGTTGGTTACAACCATGTCCACCTTACTTCTTCAAAGGATCAAGCTAAAACTACTTTTATCACAGCCTAGGGTGTGTTTTTATATACAATCATGTGGTTTAGATTGAAAAATGCCATAGTTTCCTTGCAGCAAGATATACATGAAAATTTTGGGCCCTACTTGACAAAATTCATGCAAGTATTTTGAGATGATGTAAGTGTCTTCCACACACTCCTACTTCAATTGCATCACCTTCGGTTCTGTTTCACTTGACGTCAAAAAGTTAGTCTAAGTCTGAACCCCATGAAATGCATCATGGTGAAAGGTGGTCTTCTATTGGGTCACATTATTTCCATTGCTATGGATCCCAATAAGGTAGCTGCCATCCTGCAAGACCCCATACTCAATTTCCGAACTGTAGTGCTATGGTTTTTGGGGGAAGTCTGTTAACCCTCAAACGAACGAAGGTGGAAAATCCAGAAAAGCTAAAGCAAAAGACAAAGGCCAAGGCAAAGAGAAACGAAAGACAAAGACACACAATGAGAAAAGTCCTAAATAAGGGAGAAAGGTGTGCAAGGAAAAGCGCAAGTCAATACTTTAGTAAAAGAGCGCAAGCGCATCATGGTTTAATTCAAGGAGCGCCGAGCTCTCACCCGTGCAATTTGTAAATGTAGACGGGCGGTGGAAAGGAAGCTAGGAAGATAGAAGGACAATGGGAAAAAGGGCCTAGACCACGGCCGACCATGTAAAAAAGGGGATAAGGGTATGACCGCCCAAAACGGATTTAGGGTTTTGTATATAAAGTTGAAAAGTGAATGAGAAGCTCATTCTTGTGTGTGGCTAAAAGTGGCTCTCCTCTTCTTCTTCTTCTTCTTCTTCTTGTTGCTTTCTTGAGCTTGTGCTTGAGAGAGGGAGTATGAGAGTGTGAGGGAGTGAGTGTGTGAGGGTGAGGGACCAGGGAGGAGAAGCTCTCCATCTTCTCCTCTCTTCTTCTCTTCTCTTCTCTTCTCTTGTCTTGCTCGCGGCAATGGAGCTTGGAGCGTGGAGCTTGAGGATGGAGCGTGCTTGAAGCTTGCACTTGGATCGTGGAGCTACCGGAGTGTGCGGGAGAGGAGGTAACTCGATCGGCATGGAGGTAAGCTCACTACACCCATAGATATGGATGGCGCATTGGCTATGTGAGAGGTAGCCATTAGTGCTTGGCTTGGAACACTTGGAACAATAAGCGGTCCGAGGGTCTTGGCGGTTGAGCGAAAGCTCCCACATTTTGGTTCCGTTGGCGGGACCAACAGATTCAAGCCTGGAGCGCTTGCGCGCTTCGAATCGAGCATTGGAGTAGGGTTTTCCCCGAATCGGTGCTTGAGGTAGATAGGTAGGAAGAAAGGGAGTTTGAAGAGGTATTCGATCTCCTTAGCAAGTAGATTTTTGATTTTTTGTTGAATATTAGAGTAGGACCATTCATGTCCATCTCTGGTTTTGATTTTTGTTGCATTAGGTTAAGGTTAGGATAGGAAATAAGAAGGAAAACAGCAAGGTTTTCTGTTGCTGTATAACAAGCTGAAACAAGGAAATAGGGGCATAGATTCAGATTTCTGGCTGGAAGAGTATGAGGGACTAACCTCTCAGGTCACAGCAGGCTGGGATGGGGCAATAAGAGGCCCAGGGAACCAGGAAAGGCCACATTTGACATCCTGTCCTCTGAGAAGAGAGTGAGCTTGAGAGCCAGGGAGAGAGAGAAAGAAAGAAAGAAAGAAAGTTATATTAACATCTTCTAAAGACCAAAACTGGCCTATGAGACAAACTGTGATACAACTGATGAGGTCCAGCTATCCAAAATAAAAGTGATGAATGAAAAGTTGAAAATTGGAAACTGAAAATACGGTGCTGTGAGTGTGATAAGTGTCATGTATGTGTATGTGCGTATGTAGCTCTGGTACTCCAGATAATGGCTACAAAAGGGAAACAAATGTCGGCTGTGATAGGAGAACAACTGTCGGCTGTGATAAAGTGGTGCGATGTGTATATGTAACAAATGCAGGGAGATATACTATCCTGGGATGTAGTAGCAGTCATCGAAGTCGCTAATAGCAGGTGATCCCTCCTGGATGCAGGATGTGGTACATCGGCGGTGGAGAAAGAGCAAAATGGAGATCTGAGATCCAATGTGTCGAGTGTCGTCGGATCTCAGTCTAATGTCGATGTAGATCAAGAATCCTCTGGATCTCCTGTCGGTGTGGCTGTGGGGTCCGAAACCCACGGATCCTCGTGCGGCGTCGGGTACGCTGGTCCTCAGCCTGCTGTAGTGTGAGCCCGTAGGTCTGGGATTCGAGCGCCACACCATTTTCACGTATGCCAGGCATCTCCCTCTATTGCTTTACATCTAATTAGACAGCACGACACGATTCGGTGAAGTAGACGTTAGCCTAGAGGTGCCGCGTGCGATTCACGGGCCGTCGATTGTGCAGTCGGACCAGTTCGTCTGAGTCCCAAAATAGGATTGCTCTATCTCTGGAGTCGGACCATCCAACTCCAAAAATCGGACCTCTCAAAAACCGTCCGACTCCAAAAATCGGACCACCCTCCCGATCCGATTCCCAGAATCGGACCAGTCCAGAATCGGACCAGTCCCAGAATTGGACCACCCTTGTCCGACTGATGGACACTCGCCCATCCGATTTTGAAAATAGGACACCTATCAAAATCGAACGTCCGATTCCAAAAATCGGATGTGACCAAAATTGGATCACTGGGCCGATCGGACCAACCCAAAATCGGACGTCCGATTCTGATAATCGGACTGAAAGCCATCAAAATCGGACAGGTATCTAGAACACAAATTTTGATGCATCTGAATCCCGAAATTGACCCCAAAGGCTACATAGAGCTAAAGGCACATCACAGATCCATCATTGGGCTGAAACTTAGAGCAAGTAGTTCAAAATTTGGCTATAAACGGTCCTCCAAATTGCGCATGGTGTTTACCGTAACGGCCTTGCGGGTCGGGGGGACTGCCCCCCCGGACCCCTGCAGAGGGGGCTCTACCCTCTCCACACCTCCCCCAAGTAGGTTGGAGAGAAAATGCACACCGTGACAGGTCCTCCAAATTGGACCCTAGTGTAGTAATGGCTCCACACGAGCATGGATTCTCACTTGCAAAAGAGCAAACAAAAGCCCACACCCGAACAAAGAGAAACAGGGACCCTAGAACATCAATGGGCCAATCTAGCTATCAAGAGCAAAAAGGCCACACCACGAGAACACAAACACATTGTGTTCAGACCGTGTCTAGTCAGAGCAAAATGCAACATCAAGTTACAACATGAAGAATGACTAGATATGACAGTCCTGACGATAGATGGTCCTTGAATAACACTGCACTGACGATCCAAGACATCAGTGGAGAATCCACATCTGGTCGTGCAGTTGGGGACTCAAGGGCATTTGTCAGAAGGCTTAAATTTACAAGCCAAGACCCAGAAGATGAAGACATAGTACCATCTGCTTATCTTAGGGTCAAACTCACCGCGAAAAGAGAGCATACTATCGATGCTCTGATTGATGAAGGAGCAGATTTTAATATCTTGACCTATGAATCATGGACCCTACTAGGCCAACCAGAGCTCACATGGACTAATGCAACTCTTAGCCCTTACAGGGGACACCCACAAGCACTCATAGGGAAGTGTAAAATCCTTGCGACAATGGAAACTAAAAGTTTGCCTATCCTATTTCATGTTCCTCCAAATAGTGCTAGTTACGGGAAGAAAACCCTCCTTGGAAGACCCTTCAAAAGGGCGACCAAGTGTGAGGCTGATTATGTAGCACAGAGGATACACCTGACACTACCGAGTGTGAGGATAGTCACAACCTTTAGCAAGGGTGACCTCATCGAACCTCGAGGGAAAGGCAAGGAAGGTGCTGACATAATAGTCAAGCCTACTAACGAGAGCAAGGACTTGTTGGAAAAGCTAATACAAGCACAGGTCGAACAACGAGAACCAGTGAGTGAGGCCATCTCTGAAACAAGAAGGTCAAGAGACAATGCCAAGGACGGGCTTTGGGCTTACAAATATCGTAGAAGACCCCAAAAGAAGCCCAAGCCTTATAGACGAAGGCATCGATGGAGGGTCAACACAACGCCCCGATGGATATCCAAAGCGTTGCTACGTGCTCAAGGGTATTACGCAGGTAACTGATGGATTTGGGTACCAAAACCCCCTGCTAAACCACCTTTATCAGCTAAGGGCCAGATTGCATCAAAAGTAATGAAGCATAGGAGGAAATTTAAGAGAAGCTCCAGGTCTCGAGGCAAGAAACCAAACATGAGTGTTCGAAGGAAAGAGCCTCAGCCTAGCATGCTTAATAAGCAGAGGTCATGTGTAACCATTGAGCGTGCACAAAGACCACTAGTGCTCAAGGAGCTTTTGACTTCCCAAGAGGATAGTAGCACCAGAGGCACAACGCTGCTCGTAGGAAGGCTGATTGCTCAACAAAGAAAATGGCACAATCGTCTAAAAGCCTCGAGCAAATCATTTAGCCAGTGCCACGTCCACCTAGGAGTCCTAGACCTCTTACACCCTCTTTTCCCAAACAGACACAGAAAGCACAACAACAATCGTCAAAAGCGGCTGCTCAATCCCAATCTCTATCTCCATCTAAGCTTCCAAATGTCCAAGAGGTGGAACATGACACCATTTGTAGCTCCCAGCCCAAGGATATGCCTGAACAACCTAATGCGACTAGATCAATTCATGCTCGATCTACACAGATGAATGCTCAAAGGGCAACAAAAGACACGACCACTTCCGATCGCCCTAGGGACTTGACACCGCAATCCACCAAGGGTAGCTAGCCCACTCGACTAGCCGCTACTACTTCTAATCAAGGATCACAGTAGCCACAGCCCTTGGCTATGACAATGCCCCTTGTGGAACGTGTCTTTAGTAGCTTACCTATGGAGGAGGTGTCGCAACCAACTTCCTTGAAAACTCCAGCAATTCCAAAGTGCCTAAAGCCTAGGATGGAGGAGTTAAACACATGGGAATTGGCTGAAGAGATAGACTCTCTAAAAAGGGAGACAGTTGTACCCACACAACCTGGCGAGGCTATTCAACAGGCCACGGCTATGTCCCATAAGGACACACTAGAGAGAGAGAATGCTGAGGCCCAACCAAGCACATCAACGGTTGACTAGTCCAAGGTCCTGAGTCGTTGAGAGATGCACCTTCACTGACCAAGAAAAAGAGGAGAAAACAACGAAGAAAACATCAGTTGTAGGTGGTTGGGGATCCCGAGAACATTGACACCAAGAGCACTGGAGAGCTCAGGAATAAAGCATCGAGTCCTGTAATAGATAGGGTTGTGCATTTTTGCACCTTGGACATCCAAGAAACAACACCTTGAGCAAAGGTGAAGTCATAGCCCCCACAGGTGGACTTTCCATTGTTTTCATGTCTTGCATAATTGAAGTTAGTGTATCCCATGACTCCTCTATCCTAGCCACCATAACATATGCACATATATGAAATGCCTTATAGATACCTCATGATACCCTTCATGGCATCTTGATGCCACTTGATAGGTATAGCCATATAGTGCATCACAACTCCCACTGCAAATGCTATGTTAGGAAAAGTGGCTATCATGGCATATATCAAACTACCCACTGCAGATGCATAAGGGATCTTGGCCATCTCAGCCTTTTGCTCATCACATTGTGGAAAGTTGGCCTTACTAACCTTCACATGAGAAGGTAGAGGGCAAACCCAATAGGCCTACCATCTTGTATATGAAATTGCTCAATGACTTTCTGGATATAATCCTTTTGTGAGATAAGGAGCCCCTTAGAACGATTGTGGATAAGGAGCCCCTTAGAGAAAATGCATCTTTGGGATCTTGAGGATAAGGAAATTGTGATAGAATAAGTAGTTAGACCAATCTTCCAAAGATTCCCATTATTTGATCCAACTCCCAATTGCACATGCATAAGTATGCATTTATTGCACAAGTAGCTAGACACACCCCCTAGGAGAGAGCAAGTGACAATTAAGTACCATGAAGCTCCTCAAAAGCTATCAACATCATTAGACCCTACCCATTACAATATCTTCATTATCTACTATCACTTCCTCCTCCTCTATAAGCTAACTCCAATGCTCTCAATTCCTTTTATTGGTCCATCCACATTTTTTTGGATGTATCACTCTATCAATCCTTGCCATTTCTCATATCAAACATCCCAAAGCCTCTTATGAATAGTTGCACCATCTTGTTGCTGAAAATACCATGGGACCTAGGAGGGGGATAAATGTTCATAAAAAGATAACAAGTTAGTATGAAGAAAGACAAGAAGATCAAGCAAGTTAAAAGAAATTAGACTATATAAATTTTAATAAAAATTTGCAATAAGTTAGTTTTTCTAAAATGCAAAAGGGGTGCAAACTCTAAAATGCAAAGTGGGGTGCTAACCCTAAAGCACAAAAAATGCACCACCCTAGAGAAGTGACCTAACCCTAACCCTAATTTGTGTCTATATAAGGGTGGGAGGCCTCGGTTGCATTTATCTTTGTGGTGTGTCCATGCTGTGGAAGCTTTGTCAATGCAACCATTCGAATCTTCTATTCTATTATCTTGCCTCCATTGTTGAGAGTGATTGAGTGAGAGTGAGTAAGAGATGTGCTAAGCAAGGGATTGAGGAAAAATGAAACTCTTTGTCATCTTCTTGGTTTTTTCTTCTTCTCTCCTAGCTTCTTGACTCATTTTGGTGTGCTTGGTGGTGGATCGTGTTTCTTGGGTTATGGAACCACCTTTGAGCCTTTAAACTTTTAGACTACAATGTGAAAAGGTAATTGGTGAGTTTGCTACAAGTCAATACTAGTCTTGTGTTCTTGCTTTTGTGAATTCAAGTGAGGATGCATCATTAGTTAGAGTTCCTGGCTAGCATACTCTGAAACCCATGTAGCTAGTTTAGGAAGGCTGAAATCGGAAGGAATCGGTTCATTGGATTGAGATTGGATTTGTTAAACTAGAAAAAAATACAAAAATAAAACTAAAAAACACAATAAAACTCAAAAAACAACACAAAAAAACCAATACGCAAAACACAAAACTCAAAACTCAACTTTTCTTTCATAAAGAAATCATATGATATTATTGTGGATTGAAGATACATCATGCTTGGCATACTTGTTGGGCTATGTGTGTATTGAAGTGAAAAAAACACAAAAATGTAAAATGCAAAAATTAAAGCTTAAAAAAATACAAAATGTAAAATGCAAAACTCAAAACTCAAGACTTAACTCTTCTTACTTGAACAATTAGTGTATCAATATTGTAGATGCAACTTTCTTATTATGGATGATTTATAGTTTAAGCATCAAAGGAAGAAGAGTAAGTAAAACTCAAAAAAATCAAAACACAAAAGGCAAGGCAAAACCTCAAAACTCAAACTTGTTTTATATAAACAATCTATGTCACAGTATTGTAGGTGGCATTGTAGGCATTTAAGCACATGTGAAAGCTAGAAAACCTAACTTTGCACATCACAAATCAAGTCGCACTACTAGTGTATAAGTGTTGCACATTTCCAAATGGTTGGATTAACAAGGAACACACTAAGGGGGACTAAGCTAAAAATGAACCCACTAATAGGAGTACAACCTTGAGAGTTAGACGAGTGACCCAAGACACCAAGAACAAAGACCTAGAGGAGACTCACCCATTAGGTTGTCGAGGGAAGGAAAGGCTCGCCAAGATTAGGAAGGAAACTTTAGCTAACTTAGTTGACCTCATAGATGCACTAGTGGGTCAGGATGCAACTATTATGACATGCACCAGCTTGAATGAGAACAATCTCTACCTCAACCTTAACATAGTAGAGTACCTGAACGACATCCAATGACTTGTTACAAATTACGAACAACATTCAAGAATAGCACACCATGGAAGATCGATGGTAGATGATGTCATAGCCGACCTTGAGGAGGAGAGGAGATTGACAAAGATAGCATTACAACACATTGCAGCACAAAGGGCTTAGAGGTTGCGTCAAGAGAGAGAGCTTAGCAGGGTCCACAGGATCTTAGCCATCTTAGGTAGGAACAAAATCAATAGGGAGAGAGCCCTGGAAGCCAATCTTACATTGAGTGAGCTACTCATGAAAATATTACTAGACAATACCAGTGATGAGCAAAGTGGGGAAACCTTGCCGACATCCTTGCTAGTAAAGTCACCCCAAATGCCAGGAGCCAAATGAAAGTACCCATAGTTGCAAAGCAAGTCAATAAATACTAGGCTGGCAATGAACCCTACAACTTTGTTGAGTAGTTTGAGTAGGTGTGCAAGGCTAACAACCTCACAGACCCTGCTCAATGAGCACAAGCATTCTGTCTTTGCTTGGGAGAGAAGGGACAGACTTGGTTCACCAACTAGTATAGACAATGTTGAACATAATAACTTTACTCAATTGAAGGATCTCTTCATGAAGAGATTCTCAGATGCAAGATTATCTAATAACCTCATTGTTAAGTTGATGAATGTCAGCTAAAAAGACAAAGAAGACATACGAGACTACGTCACATATGTGAGGAGTCTCTACAAAAGGATACCTGTGGCAGAGTGACCTGATGAGAGAGTGGTCTCTACTATATTCATTAATGGTATCTACAAAACAAAGAGCTCTATAAGGCCTTTGCAAGAACTCAAATATGCAAAGGGATGTGCTTGCAAAAGTCTTTGAGGAGGCCATACGAGTAGATGACTTGCTCAAGGAAAGAAGCTCTTAGGTTGTACAACAAGGTAGGAATGCATTTAGGAACGCTGAGAGAGCTATGATAACTAGCGATTGGGTAGCCCCTAGTGAACAAGAAAAAGAAAAGAGTGTTGACCTGACCCAAGCTATAGCCGACCTAAAATCAAAGCTGGTCAGACTACAAGAGTCAATACAAAGGCTACTACGACCTAATGTGCAGTGTGTGCACTATGGAGGGAACCACTTGCCTTCTAAATATCTCGATCCTAGATCAAGGCCTTGTGCCACAATTGTAGAAGATTTGGGCATGATACCATGCACTACCGATTTCCAAGATGGTTGTCTCGCTAGCAACCTTACACTCAGCCATATTACCTAGGAGTTAGGAAACCATACTTAGAAAGAGGAGCCCCTTTGGCTCTCCATGTACCTAACGATTCAAAGCCAGTCGCCTCAAGGATAGACATCAACCCAATGAAAATCCCTAGACCCCCAAGACCTATCGTGACCCATCCACCAATTGGTGCTCTAGTGCACCTTGTGGAGGAACCATTAGAGGAAGATTCTTACTTGAACCCTTATGTCTCTTATGACAAAGAGGGTAATGCCATATTGATGGACTATAGACCTCTGCCAATCATGGCCTTAGGCAAAGGAAGTGGTAGAGGCCTAGGAGGAGCTCAGAACCAGAAACCCATAGCATGTTGATGTGTGGTAATCGAGGGCATATCTTATTTTGCTACCCTAAAAATGAGCAAACAAATAGAGAGAAGACCAACTTGACATGCCTTGAATGTGAAGTCACACACTTGTTCACCGATTGCCCTAGGCAGAAACCCTCCACTAGCTCGGCAACAATCGTACCATCTGTGCCGCTCAAACTCTTTTGTGTGGAGTCATTGAATAGTGATGCCACGTCTATCCCCATAAATGTCATGATAGGAGCTCAAATAAAGTAGGTCGGTATTCATTACCTAGATCTAGGAACTTGGATGCATCCTCCTATAAGGAAGAAGAGTCAATGATGGAGGAAGAAGAGGACTGAGGCAAAAATAATGCTCAAGGCCAAGAGTGTGACCACGTTAACCAAAGGGAAATAGGGCACTGATGTTGAAGTAGAAACATGTACTCCTAAGATGAGAGAAAAGGGAAGCACTAAGGTTGGAGAGTACCTTGATTCCAACTAGTAGCAGCTAAAGGCTATGGGGATAAGGTCAAGGAATGGATAAAAGAAGAGCAAGCTCACCTTCAAGACATTGAATCTCATTGAGAATGAGATTAACAAACTCTCAATCTTGGGCCAACCAGTCTCTCCCATATATCTGAGAGCAAGAGAGACAACACCATCGTGTGAGTAGCTGCATGGGCAGAATGAGGGGTCCACAACTATGCAAAAGGCCCAAGAGCATTGGCAGGGATACCATGAAGGTGAGGAGGAAAAGATGGTTGGAAAATTGCTACCCACACTAATAAGAACTCCTATGACATTGTCATTGGGAGAATTGTTTAGGCAAAATTCCATACTTTGGCAAGAACTCCTATTCGTAGCCTTTAGCTACTGCTAGTTATCAATAATTGAGAATGAGATCAACAAACTCTCCATCTTGGGCCCACTAGTCTCTCCCATATATCTGAGAGCAAGAGAGAAAATACCATTGTGTGAGCATCTGCATGCACTTGTTTTGAGAATGCTATTGGTCATGCTCATTGGGATGCAACAATGGATGAGGAGATGGGTGCATTAGAAGCCAATAAGACCTGGGATTTGGTACCCTTGCCTAAGGGCAATAAAGCTATTGGCCGTGAGTGGGTTTACAAAGTCAAGCATAATGCAAATGGTTTGGTTAGCAGGTATAGAGCTAGGTTGGTTGCAATAGGCTATGCTCAAACATATGGCATAGATTATGAAGCGACACTTAGTCCAGTTGCTAGGATGGCAATTGTTAGATGTGTGATTGCCTTCACAAACAACCAAAGGTTGGAGTTTGTAGAAAATGGATGTTAAGAATGCATTCTTTCATGGAGATGTAATGAAAGAGACCTAACTATCCTAACTAAGGGGAAGGAGAGAGAGAAGGACTGCAGGAGAAGAGGGAGAGGAGAGAGAAAGGCAAGAAGAAGAGAGAAAAAGAGGGAAAAAGGAAGAAGAAGGCGAAGAAGGTGAAGGATAGATGTATATTTATCAAATGGTACCCTAACCAGGTCCTTGTACACCTTAAATACACCATCCGTGTAACTGGGTATTCGCATGTGCTATCCCCGTGTTAACCCCATGTATGATGGGGTCTCCACCAGGCTCAGGTCCCACATACTTGCCTTCGAGTGCATCTTTGAGACTAGAAACCTCATAATTGGCTACCACCTGTTCCACGCACCAAAATATGTAAATTAGCTGTAGTGGTGAAGGAAGGTGGTGAATATGGCCTCTTAAGCTATTGTCTTTGATGAAACGATGAGACAGGTGTGACAGGAGACAAAGGGCCAAAATTAGGAACTCCATGGCTTATAGAAGGACCAGCATTTGGATGTGATATTGGTGGTGCAGGGCTGATTATCGACGGATTTGACACCTGAGAGCCCTGAATTGAAGAGCTAACAACAGATGGCTGAAAGTTTCGAACCACTTGCAAAGGTCGAGGCCTAGATTGCAAACCAGGGCCACTCTGTGGTGGAAAAGGGTGGTTCATATGGGCACCAAATGGACAATGTGCAGTCATACTACTTTGTCCCATCATTGGACCTTCCAGGATAGTATCTGCAATTTGCCTTGACCTATTATCTTGCTAAATTGACATGCCAAAGGTGGAAGAGCAGCTTTTGCCTCTGCAAATGTTGGCTAAGGTTTTCCTCTACAGGAGTTAGAGAGAGTCCATGTTGCATTCCGAAGCATTGAAAGCTTGGCATTGTCAGTAAATTGGGCCAGCAAAGGCATCATGGAACCATGATTAAGAACCAAATCCCTGTAGTGTGAGGTAGAAGTTTATGAAGTAATACCAACATTACCTGCTGAACTAGTACATGTACCTGGTATACCAAATGCCAAAAGTTATGAGCCTCAAAGTGGATGGTGATCTATAGGAGGGTAAATGATTCAGGGACAAGCAGAGATAGCCTAGTTTGGATCACATACATACAGATTTCTGTGGGCCACATACATGTAGATATCTGTGAGCATGAGGCTTTACCCTGACAGTCTTGTTGGAACTGACTCGCACACTACAATGATTGATGGGCGCAAGCACCTAACTTGCTGCTGCTGAAAAATGTGGAGTCAGAGGAGCCCAGCTGTGCTTCCACTGGATGAAAATACAGGAGCAGAAATTCTGTCAAAGGTAGGTTGAGTAACTGGCTGAACCAAACTGGTTGCAGGGAAGAGCAGATGACAGTGGCACATGCAATGGGGTGGATTTGACTGAAGATGATGAATTTATGACATTGGCATATGCAATGGAGTTTGGGATGTCATGACAATAAAGTATAATGCTTGTTTCATTTCAAAATTGAGGCTGCTTATTGATGTGTGTAAAAGCAGCTAGTAGACACTACTATTGAGGTCTTTGAGAGCTCGATAAAGAAGCAGCTACTGTGTGTCAGACAATGACCATCTTGACTTCCTTGTTGATCAACTGGTGGTGCAACTCTTGCAGTCATCTGCAGCAGAATTAATGCCACAGGGAGGTCCATTCTGGAGTCTGTAACCCCATTGGCAGGTTTACTAAATTGAACACTTGGATGGAATTGCAGTTACTTAGAGATGTGCTATGAGGTCAGTTGCCGGTGCTAAGCTAAATCACATATGGGCAATTTTGATAACCAAAGTATTGTATTTGACTTTGAGCAACACCTAGGCTATGTACCTTGTCATGAGGGTGGATCATACTCCAATAGATTTGATCAGCAATATGGCTATCATGGACAGCATGATTATGCTTACAAGCATTCCTTTATGCAGCAACATAGTTCTTATGCAAGTCATGATCAGGGACATGTAAATGGTAGCTCATATAGCATTGGTCAACAGCATGCATATGGAGATTCTTATGCAATGCAGGAGCAACAAGCCAGTGATTATGACCAGCATCATGTCGTTACCTATGCTCATGGACTTGCCACTTATCATACTTATGGTCAACCTAGGATGCAAGGACACCATTGTAGTCATGTTGGGCAGTCATCATGCAATCTTGGGCAGCATGTTTATGGGCAACAATATGACCAAAGTTTTGGTAGTAGGCAACAACAAATAGATGTATTTGGGTAGCAGCATGAACATTTTTGTGACATGCATTCTCATAGAGATTATGGATAGCATGACCAATGCTGCGGGATCAATGATCAAAGGCAGCATGCTTATGACGGTTATGTGTGTGATGCGCAGCAGGGCTATTATCACCATATGCAGTATGGACAGCATGAATATCATTATGAGCAGCAGCCACATTGGTATGACCATCCATATGGATAGCATGAGCATTATGGTCATGAACATGGATAGCCATCTGTTGTACATGAGCAATAAGATGACTATGAGCAGCATGTCAGAACTATTACTGAGTTGACAGATGGTGATGAGCATGTGTGTAAATTTCTATCTAAGGCTAAACGCATTAGACACCTTACTAGTGATACGATACGGGAATTGCATGCTGCGGGCTTATGCTATCGATGTGCTAAGCCAATATCTTGTAATCATCAAGCCACATGCAAGGCAAAGACTGCCAAAATACTCTTGGTATTAGAGTATTATGATACAAAGGATGGAGAAGATCTTGTTGAAGACCATTTTGGTATGGGTCCACAATAAGAACTTTAGTTCAAGAAAGAAGATCATGGGCAGCACGTGGATTTGGATGATCATGACCCCATGTAGGAGCCCCTTCAGTCCACAGACCTGCAGTTTGAATGCTTGGACATCATAAGAATGCAGGGTCCATGAATATGCAGCACTTAGGGGGGCTAACGCAGTAAACTTTTTAGCTTATGCAACTCCGTGTGTTGTTGACAACATCCAAGCGCAGAACAAGCTTAATCATATGATGCTTATGGTAGACTCGATGCAACAGCTAGTGGTTTTGACCATTCTAGCTTTACTTGTGGATGGTAACCCAATGCATGGAAAGGATAACGACTTTCAATTTGACCCTAGTGGCAGTGCAGAGACCCACGCTTGCATGGATGACCTGTATGCTAGTGATGCTTACCATGCAGGTTATCCATTTGATCCCGGGGGTTAAAGAAAAGCTCTATCTACATCAGCACTCCCTCCGTGCAGTCCCCTCACCTTGAGGCGGCAACCTTGGCTTAAGGACAACTTGATTTGGGCATGTTTTGCAGTAGATAGCCATCTATTTTCGAACAGTTTTGGGCCTGCGTTAATTGCACCCATGCATGACCTACCTGGGCTGAAAGTACACTCAACGAGTTTTGTTTTGACATGCGGAATGTCTCATTTGGAGTTGCCCATGGCAAGTTATGATTAGTTTTCCACTGTAGGCCTGTTTCGGGATAGCATGCTGTCCGGTGTTGTCTAGCCCTTCTTGTTTGGAATTGGTGCCTATCTTTGTATCGAGTTACCTTCTCCCCTCATGCTCACACTGCATACATGCTCATAGGCCATCGTTCCACAAGATTCCCCCCCCCCCCTCCCCAAACCCCCTTTCCCCCCCCCACCCAGCTATACCAATACGTCCTCTTTTTGTTTTTGAGGGCAAAAACCTTTCGGGTCAGGATGGAATGTAAAGAATGGGATTAGAGGGTCTTACACGGGGTTAACACAAGGTTAGCACATGCTAATAACCAATTACACGGATGGGGTATTTAAGGTGTACAAGGACCTGGTTAGGGTACCATTTGATAAATATACATCTGTCCTTTCACCTTCTTCACCTTCCTCCCTGTCCTTCCATGGCTGCGAGCCATTTCTCTCTCCTCTTCTTGTCTTTCTCTCTCTACTCCTAGTATTTCTCTCTCCTCGTCACCCTCTTTCTCTCTCTTCTTGCAGTCTTTATCTCTCTTTTGCACTCTCTCTCTCCTCTCCTTCTCTCTCTCCTGTCTCCTTCATTACACGAGAATTGCAAGAAGAGGTATATATGGAGAAGCCATCAAGTTATGAGGATTTAGAGCATCCCACATATGTGTGCAGGCTAAAGAAGGCACTCTATGGGCTGAAGCAAGCACCTAGAGCATGGTATGACAAGATCAAAGGACTTTTATATTTCTAATGTTGATCACTCACTTTATGTGAGAAGGGGAGATGCAAGTTTGGTCATCATAGTCATCTATGTGGATGACTTGATTATTACAGGTGAGAGTGACAATGGGATTATTGAAATTAAGGACTTCTTGAAGAAGAAGTTCGAGATGAAGGATTTGGGTGAGAAGAGATACTTTCTTGGTATTGAGGTGATCAGATGTGATGATGGTATATGGCTATCCCAAAGGCAATATGGCTTGGATATGTTATCCAAGTATGGTATGGCATCATGTAAATCTCTTTCAATAACATTGGAGCAATTGAGTGCTGACATTGGGGATGAGATAGAAGAACCTACTATGTTCAAAAGGATTGTAGGAAGTATGATTTACATGACTATCACAAGGCCAGACTTGAGCTATGATGTTGGCCTTGTCATTCAATTTATGAAGATAACTAAAAAGCCTCGTTTGGATGTAGTTAGATGCATATTGAGGTATGTGAAGTCCACTTTACATTATGGACTTTTCTATGAGGTAGGTAAGGATGTACAGGTCTTTGGATACATAGATGTAGATCGGGCTAGTAGCATGTTAGATAAAAAATCTACCAGTGGATTCATGTTTTCCCTTGGTAGTGCAATAGTTACATGGAGCATCAAAAAACAACCTATAGTTGCTTTATCGAGTAGTACAGAGGCTGAGTACAGAGGTGCTGCTATGGCAATATGTGAGGTGGTGTGGCTGCAAAAGTTATTAGGTGATTTGGATGTGTAGGGAGATGGTCTAACTGTCATTCATTGTGAGCATCATACAGCTAGCTAGGAGCCCAATGTTCCATGCTAGGAAAAAATACATTGAGGTGCACTACCACTTTATGAGAGAGAAGGTACTTGCAGGAGAGATTGACTTGGTATAGGTCAGTACATAGGATAAGATAGTTGGCATTTTCACAAAGGCATTGGGTGCAGAGAAGCTTCGAAAGTTCAGAAGCTTACTTGGAGTTACATAGATAGAGCTGAGCTTAAGGGGGAGTGTTGAGATGTCAAGCTCGACACGTGCAGACATTGATGATGGACCTCCTGGCTAGATGGGTCTGTACATCTACACTCAGTATGTTGGTGGTCATTATGATACTCACATGGCCACTAACTTATCGGTTATTATATTTAGTTTGTTACACCTACCTACAACTGGCATAGATATAGTGCTAATTGACTATTGTAGTTAGTTATATGCATTGTTTGACTTAATAGGCCACTTTCCTTTATATTTTATCTTATTTGTACTTTGTGTACATTGTATTGTGTGTGAAATAAGAAGAAGAAGAAACTAGCAAGAAAACGTTTTGGCATCCATCTCTCTTCTTGTGTTCTTGAGTGAGCTTCCTCTTGTGTATACAATGTGTGCTTGGCATAGCAGCTCAAGCAAGTCCCCCTACCATGTGATTCTTGACACAAGGATATGCACTTGCCTCCAAACGAATATGTTTCCCAGCAAATACATTGTAATTCTTTAGTTGATAATGTGACCACCGCCCCCCCCCCCCCCCCCTCCCAAGAAGCCCCCAAATAAACAGCCCATATACTATATGTGAAGTTATTATGTTAACTAAGGATTTGAAGTGGAGTTATATGCTCTCTTTATCCCCAAATTATTAGTATTAAAGAAATTCTATATTTCCCTTATGTGTAGTCCAACTATCAACTCACCCAACATTCCCCTTTAAGTTACTTGTGATATTTCAAATGCTGCTACTTAACCCTTATTTTGAACTACAACTCGTAACATATCAACCCATTTTATTCAACATTTAAATCATAGAAAGAACTTATCTAAGACTCTTAATTCACCATTAATCTCTACTAATAATTCATTAAAACCATTAATATACACTAATAATTACTTCAGGCCCTGAATAGCATTTTGAAAAGGAAGTACTTGCAAATGGATTTCATTAGCCATGAAATTTTAATAGAAAATTTTGAACATAAAATAAACTATAGTCTCTTTTCATTTGTTTCACTAATTCCTTCATTATCAAGACATAAAAATTTTATTTTTGCTTAGAAAAATAGAAATACTCATCATAATTATTTCTAAACTTAAAACCTTAAACCCTCTTAACCAGAGATTCTCCAAAATGAATGCAGCCCATAATCCATTTTGCATCAATAAATTCCCTCATTTACTCTTAATATTCACTAATTACCTCCTTAAAATACTCAAAAACTGTCATTTTTACACTCTAAAAGTTAGATATCTCTAATTTTAGAGATCCATTAAACCTAAGAATCAATAAGGAGGTCCATAATACTATAGTTATACTCTTTTTTTATGTTTCATTCTTAATCATTCACTAATATTCTTACTTTTCTCTAATTAAGACTAAAAACTATCATTTTTCTCACTAAAATGCTTATATCTCTTAATGGGTTTGTCTCCAGAATGTAAATTTCATCCCTAAGTTCATTTTTCTATGTTTTTACTCTGTTTCAACTCATTTTCCAATAATACTTCTCAAAATTCTTAATATTCCTTAATTATGGCCTAAAAATACACTTTTTAGCTTGTTTTGCATCATTTTCTTTTCATTTCAATACATCCAATGCAAGAATTCAACTCCTTTTCATCCATTTGAAACTCGGAGTTTATAAGTTCAATGCATTCAACACCAAATCATTCAATCCATCCAATGCAAGAATTCAACTCCTTTTCATCCATTTGAAACTCAGAGTTTATAAGTTCAATGCCTTCAACACCAAATCATTCAAATTATGTATTTTTCATTCAATCTTTAATAGAACTTGACATATGCAATTAATGAGATGAAGGAAGATATTCAGCCATATTTGACAATGCTAGCTCTTGTTCCTCCTCTCCCTTCATGCTTGTAATCTTCAACTCTTCTAATATCCCACTTTTTTCTCTAATATCCCTTAATTTTTCCTTAATCTTGTTGAAAGTTCTCTCTCCCTACACCCAAGAATGCTATCCAAGAATGGAATGATGAGGAAGGAGATGAGAGAAGTGATTTTCTGCAACCAAATGATGCTAAAAATGAGACCAAGTGCTACAACAAAATCATGAACACACTCATGCAATATGGCGCCCTATTTTTGTGTGTGTTTTCTATCTTCTTGCTCAACCCCCACTTTCCATATCATCCTCCTCCAACTTTTTGAATATCCTCTTTTCAAATTTTAAGGTCTTTCCACTTGAATCGAATCTTTCTGGCACCCTTTCACACCTCTAGACATATTTTTAACCCCGCTCGTGGCTTCTTGACAACTTGCATTCTATGTATGCATGCTAAATTATACATGCATTTCTTCTCATCTTTAGAATATCTATGCTTCTCACTAAAAAATTTTCCTCACATTCACTTTCTATCATTTTCTAATTTTTTACTTCTTAAAATTTCCCATCTAAAATATCCCAACTCTCTACTTCTAACTCCACCTCAGCATAATCAAATACGGCTTTACGATCTTATTTGTATTAAGTTTTTATGAAAAAATTTACATAATATAGAGTCAAAACCCTTCAATTTGCATAAAAAATAGTGTAAAAATAGCTCAAAATAAGCAGTTATCATTCCTCCCTCACTAGCTTTAGTGAGTTCCCGCTGCGAACTAACAAATGGGAAACTACTCCGGTCTTCGAGAACTGCTTCAATGGTGGCATCAACCGCAAAAGGTTCAAACCCAATGAGCTAATAACTATGATGTTTTTTTAAAAAAATCCCCCTCCAAGCCGCGAGCATCTATGTGAGCATAGCTATAAGATCTGCAAAAGCATATTGAGAAGACTAGTCCATTGAAAAGATAGAAAAACCAACTAGTGATTATGGTATAAAGTAAACAACCAAAGTAAAGATAGCATTTGAAGATTTTGAAATAAGTGCAAACTAGCAGTTCCCTTACTCAATTTTCCCACTAAAGTGTATAACTTAGTTTCATCCGTGGCATGTAGCATACCAACTAGGAAGCATCCTAGAGCCACTAAGCAACAATAATCCGTCTAGGCAAGAAAATGCCACACTTCTTTCCTACTAAAAATATGGCTTCTGAAATAGCATAATTGATAAGGTCCATGCCTAACAAATAACCTAAACAAGACAAGCTAATATTACAATACAAAATAGGACTCCTAGGGTTTAACTACTAACCCTCCATGTTCTACTAGAACAACCAGTCAATGATCCGTAACCGCCAACTATCCTGAGTGTTTTTTTTTTGTTCTTTCTATCTTTTAGGTTTTTTCTTTTCTTTTCCAAAGTAAAAAGAGTATATATATTTATGTAAAATATTACACAGCGCAGCGAATAGAATCTGAGAAAGAGATAGAGAGTACACAATAGATAAGAGGAGAATCAGTAAATTCTTTAACTCCAAACAACTGATACAAAGATAGCTCTGTCCACCTGTGCGCTTCCACTGTGTGAAGCTTAGATGGCAATCTAGACAGAAGATACATGAAGAGGTTAAGGCTGGCTGGAACAACAACTCTGACTGGGTGAAAGATGAGTGAGAGATGGCTGCGAAGGGGTTTAGCTTTTATAGCCCGCGAAGGTCATTAGGTCGGCCTGCTGACCCCGACCTAGCATATGAGCCTCCACTAGGGGCCCCTTTTAACTCCCTTACACCGCAACTCGATGCAATGCACCTCGAGTTGCTACCAGCTTAACCACTCCATCTAACCCAAAGATTAGACCCACAACAATCACCTTTTTGCCATCCGGTCACATAGATCTCATCTGATATACAAGTCAGGACTCAACCAATGTCCGGGCTCACATTTGGCTTCTCCTCATAATGGGGGCCTTACAACTTTGAGCACCATGGATCATTGGCAGCACCTAATGAGGGTGGGGCATTGATCATATCCAACCCCCCCTCAATGTCCACCCATAGGTGAACTATCTCCTTGGCCCAATGCAGAGTCTCTGAAGATGAACTTGAAGCAGATCCTTCGTAAGTGCTTTGGTGAAGATATCTGCTCCATTCTTCTCTGTTGGACAGTAGACGAGTTCCACTATCCCATCCTCCATCAAATCACGCACATAGTGATACTGGATCTCTATATGTTTGGTGCGTGCATGAAACACTGGATTTTTGGCAATGGCGATGCACCTCTGATTGTCACATCTCAGCACAGTTGGTTCTTCATCCTGCACTCCCATATGCCATAGAATCCTTCTCAACCATACTACTTCACATGCAGTAAAACAAGCTGCCTTGTACTCTGCTTCGGTAGAAGACAATGCCACTGTTGGCTGCTTCTTACTAATCCAAGAGAAAATTCCTGAACCCAAAAAGAAACAATAACCAGAAACTGACTTCCTGGAATCAATGTCTCCTGCCCAATCTGAGTCATAGTTCCCCACAAGAGAAGTTCCGAAACTGTATGTGATACCATAGTCAAGAGTTTTCTTCAAGTATATGAGCACCCGCATCCCAGCCTTTCAATGACTCTCATGAGGTTTGTTTGAGAACCTGCTCAAAACACCAACAGCAAAACTGATATCTAGTCTGGTGTTACACAAGTAGATCAGCCCAACCTCCTATACCTCCCAATGTCTGCTAGTGCTGATGTATCCTCGACGGATAACTTTGCATTCACCTCCATAGGTGTAGCTATCTCCTTGCACTCGGCCATGCCAAATGCCTTTAAGATCTCCCATGCATACTTCTTCTGAGAGATGAAGATCTTTCCTGGCTCCTGCCAGACTTCAATCCCCAAACAATAGTGCAGCAAGCCCAAGTCTGTCATTTCAAACTCAGAACTCAAAGCCTTTCGAGTTTGGTTGATCATATCTTCATAGTCACCTGTAATAAGAAAGTCGTCCACATATAGGACAATCACTACAGACTTTTTACCATCCCTGTAAACATACAAGTTAGCATCTGAGGCACATCTTTTGAAGTTTAGGTTTAAAAAGAACTTATCTATCCGCTGGTACCATGCTCTGGGGGCTTGTTTCAGCCCATATGCTGCGTTCTTCAGCTTACACATTTGTTCTCAGAATGGGGGGGCCTCAAACCCTGGTGGCTGAGCCACGTAAACCTCCTCCTTGAGGTCACCATTTAAGAACGTTGACTTAACATCCATTTGGTACACTGGCCACTTCTTGTGGGCAGCCACTGCAAGTACCGTACGAATAGTGGTCATTCTGGCAGTTGGGGCAAATGACTCTTGAAAATCAAACCCTTCAACTTGTGAAAATCCTTAGGCAACCAGTCTAGCTTTGTACTTTTCTAAGGTACCATCAGCCTTGTACTTTACCTTCCAGATCCACTTGGTGCCAATAACCTTCCGCTTTGCTGGTCGATCCACTAGCTCCCAAGTGTCATTCTTCATTATGCTATCATACTCTGCCTGCATAGCAGCCTTCCATGATGGATCTGCAAGTGCTTCTTCTAAGTCAGTTGGCTCCTTTACTTCTCTCATAATCTCAACCATCAAGGCCATATTGACTATGTGAGCAGAAGCCCTCCTTTGCTCCTCTATTCTCTGAGACCTCCTTGGTCCGTCTGCCTTCCCCTCAACAGATGCAGGCATAGGATTATTGTGGTCATAGAGCTGCTTCACCCAGCGCGGCAATGGCTTTTCCGGTGGGGTGATGTCAGGTTGGTGAACTTTTTCCTCATCATCTGAAGATGATGCTTCCTCCTCCTTAAGGATAGGGATAGTTCTCAGGACAGGTTCATAGTGGACTACTTCTTCGCTTGATAATAAAGTGGAAGAACTTGCCTTCTCCTCTTCCACTGTATGCGGCTCCTCCTTGAACACCACATCACGGCTCGCGATGATCTTCTTTTCCTCTTGGTCATATAATTTGTAACTTGTTTCTCTTCTCATCTGGAACATGTGCATAACATTCACATCCAAAAATTTTGAAATGTGAGACACATGGTTTCTTACCAGTGTAAGCCTCATGAGGTGTTTTTCCCTTGAGAGCCTTTGTATAGCTCTGATTTAGAATGTAGACTGCAGTATTAACAGCTTCAGCCCAAAAATAGTTAGGCAATCCCTTGCCCTTTAGCATACATCTTGCCATCTCCACAATGGTGCGATTCCTGTGTTCCACAACACCGTTCTGCTGAGGTGTGTGAGGCGTCGTCAATTGATGCTTGATCCCTTTGCTCTTGCAAAAGCCTTCAAACTCCTTTGAGTTGAACTCACCACCACCATCTGTTCTAAATTTCTTCACACTTTTCCCTGTTTCATTCTCAACAAGTATTAGCCATTCTTTAAACTTACCAAAAGCTTGAGCCTTATCACGAAGAAAGTACACCCACATCTTCCTACTGTAGACATCGACAATCAACATAAAATAAGAAGATCCCCCCAAGGCCTATGTAGGCATCTTACCACACAAGTCAGCATGCACCAACTCTAGAGGAGCGTGTGCTCTATTCTTACTTTCTTGTGGAAATGCCTTTCTCTGTTGCTTGCCCATCATACAAGCTTCACATGGTTCCTTCAATTCAGTTATTGTAGGTAGGTGAGCAACCATACCTTGCTTTTGCATCTCCTTCAACACTGCAAATCCGATGTGTCCAAACCTTTCATGCCAAAGCTTACTTGTGCCCACTCCAGCGGTGGCTGTAAGAGCACTTAGCTCATACAAGTTGTTCCTTCTTTCTCCTTTGCCAACAATTGTGCCAACACTATCAAGAATTTCTGCACCTATCTTCTTGAACCTCACTTCATGACCAAGATCAGTTATGGCAGCCAACTGATAACAGATTTCTTCTGATTTCGGGAACATACAACACATTTGAAAGCTTTTTGACTTCACCATTTGCAGCAATAAAAGAAATAGTACATGTGCCCGCAGCAGGGCATTTAGCATCATTTCCAACCGTCACAGTGATGGATTCTTGTAGAGGCTGCATAGAACTGTATAGACCTTTCTTGTTGTTCATGTGACGGGAGGCCCCACTATCCAACACCCATGAGTCAGTGGTAGATTCTTCTTGCGCCGAGGAGCACACTTCCTCAATGGTCGCCATGAATAATTCCAGCTCTGCTTCAGCCGTATTGGCTGTCTCTTTCCCTTTACTTTTAAGGGTACCATTCTTTTCATCTGCCTTCTTGACACGACAATCTGCAATTGCATGTCCTTTCTTCTTGCAGTAGAAGCACTCTCCTTGAAACTTCTTCTTGCCGCCCTTCTTCTTTTTGTCACCATTATTTTTGGTGGAGGAACCACCTTTGCCTTTTGCATTGGCAGAGAATGCAACATCTCCATTGTTGCTTCCTTCTCGGGCTTTCAGCCTCAACTCCTCCTCCATCAATAATGCACAAAACTCCTCAAAAGTCAAAGCTTGAGGTCTCACCTGAGTATTAAGGGCAGTTACTAGTCCATCAAACTTTTGTGGACAAATTCGAAGACACCTCCGAGCTAGCTCTTCGCTAGTTTTTTGTATCCTAGCGCCAGCCATCTGGTCGCGCAGATTCTTAATCCGAGTGATGAATGCTTCAACCGTCTCTCCTTCAGCAAACTTCTCCACTGCTAGTTGATTCTCCAAGTTTTGAATCCTTGTTTGGTTTCGTGTTTCATACTGACTCCTTAGTACATTCCAAGACTCTGACGCTTTGGTTGTATGCTGAATCAAAGTCAGAACACTGTCAGAACAGCTTGTAACTAAGGCACACAATGCATCTGCATTCCTTCGTTTCCAAGCTTGTAGAAGATCTGCATTCGGAGGAATCATCACACTAGGATTTGATGGGTCGGGGGTAGGCTGTGGTTCTGCGTCAGTCCCCAACACAGTCTCCAGAAGCTCATAAGAATCAAGGATAGTTGTAATTTTGAACTTCCACAAGGTGTAGTTTGTACCATCTAACTTGCCTTCGCTGAAGGTTGGTGGACGAATCCTCAGTGTTTGAATAGCCGGTACAGCAGCACAACCTCCTGCACCGCTTCCTGATGCGCCAGAACTGCTTTCGGAAGTCGATATAGTTTCTCCTTACTGTTGAAGCCTTTGCCTCTTGCACACTCTTCGATCTCTAGAGCCCCCTGGGCTCTGATACCATGTAAAATATTACACGGCGCAGTGAACAGAATCTGAGAAAGAGATAGAGAATACACAACAGATAAGAGGAGAATCAGTAAATTCTTTAACTCCAAACAACTGATACAAAGATGTCTCTGTCCACCCGTGCGCTTCCACTGTGTGAAGCTTAGATGGAGATCTAGACAGAAGATAGGTGAAGAGCTTAAGGCTGGCTGGAACAACAACTCTGACTGGGTGAAAGATGAGTGAGAGATGGCTGCGAAGGGGTTTATCTTTTATAGCCCGCGAAGGTCATTAGGTCGGCCTGCTAACCACAACCTACCATATGAGCCTCCACTAGCCGGCCAGGGAATATTCCAAGAAATATTCCCTTTACCATTGGGCCAGTCACCTTTTTGCCATCCAGTCACTTAGACCTCATCTGATATACAAGTCAGGACTCAACCAATGTCCGGGCTCACATTTGGCTTCTCCTCATAATGGGGGCCTTACAACTTTGAGCACCATGGATCATTGGTAGCACCTAATGAGGGTGGGGCATTGATCATATCTAACAATTTATTCTCCTTCCCAAAAGGTCCCACCCCAAAGAGATGAAAGGCATCATATGCGAGGCACCCATCAAGGAAATCCCTAGAGCACCATGGATATTGGTAGCACCTAATGAGGGTGGGGCATTGATCATATCTAACACTTGGTCATGAAGTGAGGTTCAAGAAGACAAGTGTAGAAATTCTTGATAGTGCTGGCACAATTGTTGGCAAAGGAGAAAGAAGGAACAACCTGTATGAGCTAAGTGCTCTTACAGCCACCGCTAGAGTGGGCACAAGTAAGCTTTGGCATAAAAGGTTTGGACACATCGGATTTGCAGTGTTGAAGGAGATGCAAAAGCAAGGTATGGTTGCTCACCTACCTACAATAACTAAATTGAAGGAACCATGTGAAGCTTGTATGATGGGCAAGCAACAGAGAAAGGCATTTCCACAAGAAAGCAGGAATAGAGCACAAGCTCCTCTAGAGTTGGTGCATGCTGACTTGTGTGGTAAGATGCCTACACAGGCCTTGGGGGGATCTTCTTATTTTATGTTGATTGTCGACGACTACAGTAGGAAGATGTGGGTGTACTTCCTTCGTGATAAGGCTCAAGCTTTTGGTAAGTTTAAAGAATGGCTAATACTTGTTGAGAATGAAACAGGGAAAAGTGTGAAGAAATTTAGAACAGATAGTGGTGGTGAGTTCAACTCAAAGGAGTTTGAAGTCTTTTGCAAGAGCAAAGGGATCAAGCGTCAATTGACGACGCCTCACACACCTCAGCAGAACGGTGTTGTGGAACGTAGGAATTGCATCATTGTGGAGATGGCAAGATGTATGCTAAAGGGCAAGGGATTGCCTAACCATTTTTGGGCTGAAGCTGTTAATACTGTAGTCTACATTCTAAATTGGAGCTACACAAAGGCTCTCAAGGGAAAAACACCTCATGAGGCTTACACTGGTAAGAAACCATCTGTCTCACATTTCAGAATTTTTGGATGTGAATGTTATGCACATGTTGCAGATGAGAAGAGAAACAAGTTAAAACCAAAAAGCAGAAAATGTATCTTCTTGGGTTATAGTGATGAGCAGAAGGCTTACAAATTATATGACCAAGAGGCAAAGAAGATCATCACGAGCCGTGATGTGGTGTTCAAGGAGGAGCCGCATACAGTGGAGAAGGAGAAGGCAAGTTCTTCCACTTTATCATCAAGTGAAGAAGTAGTCCACTATGAACCTGTCCTGAGAGTTATCCCTATCCTTAAGGAGGAGGAAGCATCATCTTCAGATGATGAGGAAAAAATTCACCAACCTGACATCACCCCACCGAAAAAGCCATTGCCTCGCTGGGTGAAGCAGCTCTATGACCACAATAATCCGATGCCTGCATCTGTTGAGGAAAAGGCAGACAGACCAAGGAGGTCTCAGAGAATAGAGGAGCAAAGGAGGGCTTCTGCTCACATAGTCAATATGGCCTTGATGGTTGAGATTATGAGAGAAGTAAAGGAGCCAACTGACTTAGAAGAAGCACTTGCAGATCCATCATGGAAGGCTGCTATGCAGGCAGAGTATGACAGCATAATGAAGAATGACACTTGGGAGCTAGTGGATCGACCAGCAAAGCGGAAGGTTATTGGCACCAAGTGGATCTGGAAGGTAAAGTACAAGGCTGATGGTACCTTAGAAAAGTACAAAGCTAGACTGGTTTCCCAAGGATTTTCACAAGTTGAAGGGTTTGATTTTCAAGAGTCATTTTCCCCAACTACCAGAATGACCACTATTCGCATGGTACTTGCAGTGGCTGCCCACAAGAAGTGGCCAGTGTACCAAATGGATGTTAAGTCAGCGTTCTTAAATGGTGACCTCAAGGAGGAGGTGTACGTGGCTCAGCCACCAGGGTTTGAGGCCCCCCATTCTGAGAACAAAGTGTGTAAGCTGAAAAAGGCATTATATGGGCTGAAACAAGCCCCCAGAGCATGGTACCAGTGGATAGATAAGTTCTTTTTAAACCTAAACTTCAAAAGATGTGCCTCAGATGCTAACTTGTATGTTTACAGGGATGGTAAAAAGTCTGTAGTGATTGTCCTATATGTGGACGATCTTCTTATTATAGGTGACTATGAAGATATGATCAATCAAACTCGAAAGGCTTTGAGTTCTGAGTTTGAAATGACAGGCTTGGGCTTGCTGCACTATTGTTTGGGGATTGAAGTCTGGCAGGAGCCAGGAAAGATCTTCATCTCTCAGAAGAAGTATGCATGGGAGATCTTAAAGGCATTTGGCATGGCCGAGTGCAAGGAGATAGCTACACCTATGGAGGTGAATGCAAAGTTATCCGTCGAGGATACATCAGCACTAGCAGACATTGGGAGGTATAGGAGGTTGGGCTGATCTACTTGTGTAACACCAGACTAGATATCAGTTTTGCTGTTGGTGTTTTGAGCAGGTTCTCAAACAAACCTCATGAGAGTCATTGAAAGGCTGGGATGCGGGTGCTCAGATACTTGAAGAAAACTCTTGACTATGGTATCACATACAGATTCGGAACTTCTCTTGTGGGGAACTGTGACTCAGATTGGGCAGGAGACAATGATTTCAGGAAGTCAGTTTCTGGTTATTGTTTCTCTTTGGGTTCAGGAATTTTCTCTTGGATTAGTAAGAAGCAACCAACAGTGGCATTGTCTTCTACCGAAGCAAAGTACAAGGCAGCTTGTTTTGCTGCATGTGAAGCAGTATGGTTGAGAAGGAATCTATGGCATATGGGAGTGCAGGATGAAGAACCAACTGTGCTGAGATGTGACAATCAGAGTTGCATCGCCATTGCCAAAAATCTAGTGTTTCATGCACACACCAAACATATAGAGATCCAGTATCACTATGTGCGTGATTTGATGGAGGATGGGATAGTGGAACTCGTCTACTATCCAACAGAGGAGAATGGAGCAGATATCTTCACCAAAGCACTTACGAAGGATCTGCTTCAAGTTCATCTTCAGAGACTCGGCATTGGGCCGAGGAGATAGTTCACCTATGGGTGGACATTGAGGGGGGGTGTTAGATATGATCAATGCCCCACCCTCATTAGGTGCTACCAATATCCATGGTGCTCAAAGTTGTAAGGCCCCCATTATGAGGAGAAGCCAAATGTGAGCCCGGACATTGGTTGAGTACTGACTTGTATATCAGATCAGGTCTATGTGACCGGATGGCAAAAAGGTGACCGTTGTGGGTCTAATCTTTGGGTTAGACGTGTAGAATATTACACGGCGCAGCGAACAGAATCTGAGAAAGAGATAGAGAGTACACAACAGATAAGAGGAGAATCAGTAAATTCTTTAACTTCAAACAACTGATACAAAGATGGCTCTGTCCACCCGTGCGCTTCTACTGTGTGAAGCTTAGATGGCGATCTAGACAGAAGATAGGTGAAGAGTTTAAGGCTAGCTGGAACAACAACTCTGACTGGGTGAAAGATGAGTGAGAGATGGCTGCGAAGGGGTTTAGCTTTTATAGCCCGCGAAGGTCGTTAGGTCGGCGTGCTGACCCCGACCTACCATATGAGCCTCCACTAGTCGGCCAGGGAATATTCCCTTTACCATCGGGTTGCTACCAGCTTAACCACTCCGTCTAACCCAAAGATTAGACCCACAACAGTCACCTTTTTGCCATCCGGTCACATAGACCTCATCTGATATACAAGTCATGACTCAACCAACGTCCGGGCTCACATTTGGCTTCTCCTCATAATGGGGGCCTTACAACTTTGAGCACCATGGATCATTGGTAGCACCTAATGAGGGTGGGGCATTGATCATATCTAACAAGACGGAGTGGTTAAGCTGGTAGCAACGCGAGGCGCATTGCATCGAGTTGCGGGGTAAGGGAGTTAAAAGGGGCCCCTATTGTGGGGTCCGGGGGCCGCGGAAGTGGCTCCTGGCTGGAGGGTCCGAAGGAGGCCAACGGGCCCCCTAGCGGGGGTCCGGGGGTCCGGGGGTCCGGGGGCAGCGCCCCCGGCCCGATGGTAAAGGGAATATTCCTTGGAATATTCCTGTCCGACTAGTGGAGGCTCATATGGTAGGTCGGTCAGCAGGCCCGGTCAGCAGGCCGACCTAATGACCTTCGCGGGCTATAAAAGATAAACCCCTTCACAGCTCATATGGCAGGTCGGTCAGCAGGCCCGGTCAGCAGGCCGACCTAATGACCTTCGCGGGCTATAAAAGATAAACCCCTTCACAGCCATCGATCACTCATCTTTCACCCAGTCAGAGTTGTTGTTCCAGCTAGTCTTAAACTCTTCACCTATCTTCTGTCTAGATCGCCATCTAAGCTTCACACAGTGGAAGCGCACGGGTGGACAGAGCCATCTTTGTATCAGTTGTTTGGAGTTAAAGAATTTACTAATTCTCCTCTTATCTGTTGTGTACTCTCTATCTCTTTCTCAGATTCTGTTCACTGTGCCGTGTAATATTTTACACCAAGACCAGTTATGGCAGCAACTGATAACAGATTTCTTCTGATTTCGGGAATATACAACACATTTGAAAGCTTTTTTACTTCCACCATTTGCAGCAACAAAAGAAATAGTACCTGTGCCCGCAGCAGGGCATTTAGCATCATTTCCAACCGTCACAGTGATGGATTCTTGTAGAGGCTGCATAGAACTATATAGACCTTTCTTGTTGGTCATGTGACGGGAGGCCCCACTATCCAACACCCATGAGTCAGTGGTAGATTCTTCTTGCGCCGAGGAGCACACCTCCTCAATGGTCGCCATGAATAATTCTAACTCTGCTTCAGCCGTATTGGCTGTCTCTTTCCCTTTACTTTTAAGGGTACCATTCTTTTCATCTGCCTTCTTGACACGACAATTTGCGATTGCATGTCCTTTCTTCTTGCAGTAGAAGCACTCTCCTTGAAACTTCTTCTTGCCGCCCTTCTTCTTTTTGTCACCATCATTTTTGGTGGAGGAACCACCTTTGCCTTTTGCATTGGCAGAGAATGCAGCATCTCCATTGTTGCTTCCTTCTCGAGCTTTCAGCCTCAACTCCTCCTCCATCAATAATGCACAAATCTCCTCAAAAGTCAAAGATTGAGGTCTCACCTGAGTATTAAGGGCAGTTACTAGTCCATCAAACTTTTGTGGACAAATCCGAAGACACCTCCGAGCTAGCTCTTCGCTAGTCTTTTGTACCCCAGCGCCAGTCATCTGGTCGCGCAAATTCTTAATCCGAGTGATGAATGCTTCAACCGTCTCTCCTTCAGCAAACTTCTCCGCTGCTAGTTGATTCTCCAAGTTTTGAATCCTTGTTTGGTTTCTTGTTTCATACTGACTCCTTAGTACATTCCAAGCCTCTGACGCTTTGGTTGTATGCTAAATCAAAGTCAGAATACTGTCAGAACAGCTTGTAACTAAGGCACACAATGCATCTGCATTCCTTCGTTTCCAAGCTTGTAGAAGATCTGCATTCGCAGGAATCATCACACTAGGATTTGATGGGTCGGGGGTAGGCTGTGGTTCTGCGTCAGTCCCTAGCACAGTCTCCAGAAGCTCATAAGAATCAAGGATAGTTGTAATTTTGAACTTCCACAAGGTGTATTTTGTACCATCTAACTTGCCTTCGCTGAAGATTGGTGGACGAATCCTCAATGTTTGAATAGCCGGTACAGCAGCACCACCTCTTGCACCGCTTCCTGATGCGCCAGAACCGCTTCTGAAAGTCGACATAGGTTCTCTTTGCTGTTGAAGCCTTTGCCTCTTGCACACTCTCCGATCTCTAGAGCCCCCTGGGCTCTGTTACCATGTAAAATAATACACGGCGCAGCGAACAGAATCTGAGAAAGAGATAGAGAGTATATAACAAATAAGAGGAGAATCAGTAAATTCTTTAGCTCCAAACAACTGATACAAAGATGGCTCTGTCCACCCGTGCGCTTCCACTGTGTGAAACTTAGATGGCGATCTAGACAGAAGATGGGTGAAGAGCTTAAGGCTAGCTGGAACAACAACTCTGACTGGGTGAAAGATGAATGATAGATGGTTGTGAAGGGGTTTAGCTTTTATAGCCCGCGAAGGTTGTTAGGTCGGCCTTACAACTTTGAGCACCATGGATCAATGGTGGCACCTAATGAGGGTGGGGCATTGACCATATCTAACAGTTACATAGGTGATGTGTCGGAACCACCACAAAGCTCCTAGACTTGCCTCTTTTCACTAAAGAAAAATCAAATTTGGTGTTGGAAAGAGGGGAGTCATGGGAGAGAAGACAAGAACTTATCTTCTCTAGATGATAATAATTCCCTATGGGAAAATTTTAGATTGGTCATGGTTGGGATTCACTAAGGAAATCTATCAGATTTTGTCTAAAACTCCACCTTTCTCCCGTACAAAAACTTCCTTGTATCGACATCTCCAGACTGCAGAGACACATCCTTCAAAAATAGCAACAATGAACACCACATCTACATTAAATTAATGTAAAAATTTGGTAACAATGTGCCAATTGTGTACAATTTTGCTAAATTTTTTGCAATATTAGACATTGTTTCTAGGTGTTGTCATTTACCAAGACCTCAGAGGCAACAATTATCTTCTTTTAGTATTTTCTTTTTTCCTTTCAACCCTTTAGTCTTTAGGTTGTTTGGTTTGTTTTTCTTTCTTGCTTTGAAAGAGTGAATAGATAGACTCTTCCAAACTTGATTTATTTTAATTTAATTTAAGGCTCATATAAAGAAAACAACTAGAGGGCTAGAAATACACACTAAATTGAACATTCAAACATTTTAGCTCAACAACTTTGCTCAAGGAATCTAATCTAGCATATGATATTAGTCACTCTACTTGGGAAAATGATAGACAAAGATAGCCACCAGCGTAGCATATCTCATCAATGCTACTACTAGTCAAAATTTTGTGGAGAGAAACTTGTTGCCTAGCTACCCTATATCACTGAAAGGAGTAATAAAGAAAAGGGAATAAACTCTATTAGAGTCCTAATCAGTCACCACATACAATGAAATTCACTATATCATGCACACACACCACCCCAGGGATCACTTCCTAGTGATAATATCCCATCCCATACTGGTGTAACTCACTTATATACTTATCTTTTATGTGTTTAGGTATTTTTAGTTTGGTTTCTTTCCATGAATTATATATTTCAAAATGTAAAATCATTCAAGTCAATTGATATGTTTTTTTTTCCAAAAAGAGCATAGATATTATTAAGTTAAGTAACGAAACAACATGTTCATAAAGGTGACATTGCAACTCCAAAGTAGAATTGAGATAAGCACGTAGTGGCTTTCAAATTATAACAAGCATAAAATCTACACAAAAATCAATCACTAACCACTAAACCATTAACAGGTTAGATCAATAAAGAGTGAAATTCCATTAGAAAATGAGCCACCTAGACAAACCTCCTTATCATGAACGCATACATTTGGATATAGGCAGCTCCATGTCTTCCTATAGGTAGAGTAACATCTTCTACGTAGTACAAGTGAGTAACAAGAGTAGTTGTGTTACCCTTGATAGCATGTGTCCATATGAAAAACTTCATTTTGGTCATTGAATAGTAGCTACAAATCTGATATAAATCAGTAGTGAGTTGATTCTTGAATGTGCTAACAAGCACAAGTGATGGGGCAGTGTCAAATCCCACTATGTAGTATCAAAAGATACTATGGTTTTGAAGATGATGATTCTTGTTGCTTGATGTTTGATGTTACCCCTTCCACTTGAAACCCCTCCTTGATGGTAAATCAATTAAATATTTTCTTGAAGACTGAGTGTTGTAGCAGATCTTGAATGGTAGGAATGCTACTTGATTGAAAAGAGTGAGAAATTGAAGAGCTTGAGACTTGTAGTAGCAATGATGTTGTCCCGTTGAGCTTTGATTTCTCCAAATCTTCCAAAGCTTGATGATTGGTTGATGAAATATTTGCTAAATACTGAGTGATTACTCAATTTAGAGTGGTAGGAGCTTGAGTGTGCCAAAAGAGGAGTGAGAAAATGAAGAAAATTGAAGCTTTAAGTAATCTTGGCTATGGAGTCTGATTTAGGGTTTCTGAGGCAACTTGGTATTTCACTCTGTGTGGATTGCACACTTGACCATTTTCCAAACTTTTTTTATAGAAATAAATCTTATGATATGGGCTTCTAAAGCCCCATGGTCTTGGACCAGATCGCGCTGGGTTCAAGAGGAAAGTAATGTACTAATTAGACTGCACCTCATTTTGAACAACGTGCTTGTTTTCTCGAAATGCTGAGCTAAAGTAGCACCAACGTCGAGACATGATGTTCCAAGAAGGTGTGCCTGAAGTCAGAGAAGATTCCCCTAGAAGGAATCATGATGAATAATGGCTTGTAGTGTGAGATCAGGGGCTCCAAGGTGACTAGGTACTACTTGGCTATGGAGGCCACACAGGACACACAACCTGAGAGAAAGGACAATGCTGAGTAGTAGACAGGGAAATGCCAAGTTCTTATGTGATGCAGAGAAGCCTTGGGAGTCAAGGAATAAATCTTTAGAAGGGATCTTGGAGAGACATGCCCTGTAGAGAAAGTTATAGAATCTTGAAGGAAGATAGGTGCAGACCTGGCTATGGCTGCCAAGGTGGGGCAAGTGGAGATGAGTTGAGATATAAGTTCATTGAGCTTACTTGAGGTTAAGAGGGATTGAGAGACTAGATAAGGGAGTCATGCCATGCCTGATTGGGCTTTAATACCATGACAAAAGACGTGGATCTAGAGCATGGTAGATGCTATGGCAGGTGAAAGATGATGACCAAACTCAAGATGACATAGACAAGTAGAGACAAACTATTACACAAGTGAATTAGGTTCCAAGATAATCTTATGTATTGGACTAACAAAGATAACACACTTAAGTGAAAGTACAAAGCATCATGACATTATATTCATTCCATATGAAAAGTGTTAGTCAAGTGCAATGCTTTATAGTTGTTGGATGGTAATAGTTTTCCCTTTCTATGCATATGGAATTCAGTCTGCCTGCAAGTCCTAAGCCCAGAACTACCTCATACAAAGAAGCTGCAATAGGTGTGATTGTAAATATCTCAACAGTATTTTGGATCTTGCAATGTCTAATGCATAAGATATTCAAGGCTCCCCAGACATGGGCACACCAAAAAGGAAAAGAAGAATGTTGTCTTCAAGGTCAAGGGGTTTAGTTTGTGCTACCTTTGCTCCTAAAATTCCCTATGCTTCTTCTCCATGTTCAACAACAAAGTGTGGGAATGCCTAAGAAATCTCCAAGAAAAGGTAAGTCATCATTGAGGGTTCTTGGATTATCTCAAATCATAGAGGTTTCTCCCTTAAAAAGGCTCCTAGACTTTCTTCTTCAGAATGGCATGGAGTTATCTTACTATGCAATTGCAAAGGATATTTTTAACCCTAATTGGGATGTTTACCATGTGGTAAATTCTTGCAAAAAAATTGTGTGGATGACTTTGCTGAGTTTGAAAGTCTAGCATTGACTAAGGTTGAAAAGGACACAAAGGAATATATTCATATGCCTATTGAGACCTCACCTTCAGAGAAGTCACTATTCACAAGGAAGTGTGTGGAGCTCATTTTCTCAACAGGTTGTGTGCAGCAAATGTGTTTTTTTCTGCTTATTCTAGGAAATGTAGGCTTATGTCAAAAGCAATTGCGTTCATTGTATATACTCTTGTTAAATATCATATTAAATATGATGAACAATGATTGGAGACAACAAAATCTTCTAGCTTCTACTTTTTGGATGAGGTGGCAAATGAAAAGGATGCAGAGGAATGTTTGGACCCTCAACAAGAAGCATATATTGCTGACAATGTAAATGTCATCTAATTCAAAGATGAGATCATTATTGAAGAAATTAAGGGCAATGAATACATACTACTATTAGACATCTAAAGGCTCTTTAATCTCACGGAGGGTTATTGATTAGCAATCATTATAGAGTGGATTTTGATGGTGCAAATGTCATAATTGATGTCAAAAATGAATCCAATGAAGAGTTACTTAAACTGGTCACTGAAATTGCAAATGACAAGTTTATTGATGCAGGGGATGCCCTTTCTCTTTGTTTCAACAAGGCAAAGGATGCTGAGAAAGAGTTGGGGATTATTGATGAGGAGTTTAGCCATCTTCAAGACAACTTGGAATTTCTAATTTTGGAAGAGAGTAGCTTGAATATGTTAAAGAATTGCAAGATAGTAATTAGACCTCATCATCAATTAATATATGGAATCCAACTAAGCTAGAGCATCATGAAAACCAATTGGTACTATTATCTCTAATTTGTAAGATACATTGATATGTTTGATTTTGACTTTCATTTGATATTCGTCTTTTTTGTAGTTTGAGATTGAATATTCTGATAACTTCTTGGGACGGGGCAAAGGGTCAAGTGCTGGTAGTAGTTCATTGAAAGATGTTGCACTTGGCCATTACTTGGCAAGGATTGGGCCTCATGTTTTCCTAGTATTCCATAACTTCTTACAAGGCTACTTAAAAGGCTACTTAGTTTCTCTGGGTTATAGAATAATGCACACAAGGTGATGTCTTTGGAGAAGATAGTAATAATTAGGATTTTTAGTTATAGTCCTAGTTTCTTTGCTTCTAGAGAAGGACACTTTTTGGCCCTCTCGTCTTATGCTTTGGCAGTAAATCAAACTGATATAAAATCCATAGTTGGCTACAATAGAAGAAAACTTATGTATTATAGAGAAAAGATCCATGAGGAGAAAGAAGATGTGAAAGCTCTTAAGAGCTAGCTTTGTACTGTTCTACCTTGAAAAATACTATGAATTCTCGGGTTTTGTTATCGTCTTTAGATTCATTCTTTGAAGTTGGCATTAAAAAAACCAATTGAATAGCTCCTCAAGATAATTTCTTTTCATAATTCCTCCTCCATGTCTTATACTTTGAAAAAACTTTATATGTGCTTGATAATGAGATTTTCCATACCTTGGCCACTGTAATTTGCTAGAGGGCCTTGCTCCTCCACAAAATAAGGCCCATGGATATGAAGGATGTGCTATAAATACAAGAGATTAATAATCATTTTACACCATTGGAAAATTTATCAAAGAAAACTTGGATTAAATATTTTCTCTTACCAAATAAAATGTGATATCCTTTTCTTCACATATCTCCTTTATTGCTTGAACAAGATTTATAATCAAACATTTGAACTCTTTTTGATATGTATATGTTGTCTTTTGTTGCTTGAGGTGGTTTGGATAGACATCAAGGTGTCTCTAAATCTCCATCCATAGAAATACAAGTCACAATGTGCTTGTAACATTTGTCATTATCCCACACAAATCTCTCCAATACTCCCAAGTAATGCTCACATGTTTTTCTGTATGGTTTCCTAAAAAGCATCTAGTTTTTTAGCCTCCCATAGAGACATTAGCTCTAAGACATCTCTTTTTTTTTTTTTTGAAAGTGTTGGATCTTTCCTTAAGTGAACTTGATCTCCATGAAAATCCATTTTGGAGAGTAATGCCTCACATTTGTCAATACACTCATTTGATAAAGACAAGGGCTTAATCAAGTATGCATAGTCGAGATACAACTTAAGAAGTTTGTCAATTAATCTAATCTTTGCATGCAAAGTACAAATATGAATATTTCTAAGAGGAATTGAAAGAATGGATCCCATATGTCTTCTATGTTTTTAAGTTTACTCCAATCTATAGAGTCTCTAGTTGGGGCTCTTCTTGCAAGGCACAAGAAGTTGCTCCAATCTTTAGACCCAACACTTTCCACAAAATAAACACAATGATATTTTGCATTTTTTCCATTGCATATTCTAAGCATACATTTGATACTTTTTATGTCAGTGCTCATATGCCATTCCACATTAAAATTACTAGTCCCATCAACCACCAACATTTTTCTTCACTTTGAGATAATAATGTTTGGAATAGCAGTATGAGTAAACAACCATTACTATTTGATGATTCTCAATTGGTACCTGAGTTGCACCAACCCATGAAATCTCCATCTTGGACTAGAACTTATGCATTGGTGCACATTTTCTTTCGAAAGTTCCATACTCAGGCATGTAAAAAGGAGGGAGCTAAGCATAGAGTGATCCAAGGAGAATAGGGCATCAGCCTCAGGTCATCTTGACTCGGCACCCAAGAACCTACCAAGCTCTCGTGAGGCGACACTCAATCCTTTTCTTTGACACTCACTTTTATTTTCGCTCCAACCTCCCTTATTTCTTTATTTTGACTAGCTTCTACCCCAAGGAAGAAAAGGTATCGGCCCTGGTTCTCTCTCATCTCCCCAAGAACCTACTAGGCCTTTGCAAGGCAATAATCAACTGCTTTTAAGTTTTTTTTTTTCCTTTTCCTTTCTTTTTAAGGGGGTTAGAACCCATTTTTACACACCTCTATATTTTTATCTTTCAAGTATATTTATATTTTTCTCTTCTTTATACTTTGATAGGCTTCTCTAACTGCCTCACACTAGGCAGGGAATCCTAGAACAGCTGCTTGACAGGCTAGGAGAACAGGGTCATTAGAACTGCCTTGTAAAACAAGTCTTTAATATATGACAATGTCATGATAGGAGGTAGACAACTACTCAAATCTCCCCTAGATATACCTAAGCAAACCCTAGGACTTCATGCCTTGATTTCTGGTCCCTGAAAAGAAAATGAAACCCCATATAAACATATAACATTATCAACTTAAGGAAAAAACTTGAAAAGGTGATGATACCACTTAGAATGGTGACAAGAAGCTCCTGTGCTCCCTCCAGGCACTCTGTCAAACCTATCTAATGCAGTCACTAAAACAAGAAACCATTAAACATACCCATGCCAAACAAACACATGGCCCTCTTAGCCTTATGGAATATAACAGTTCACAACTAACAAACTACCCTCTTTGCCTTATGAAATAATCCACGTTACTACTATTCAGAAGTATACTGTTGAAACAAACCCTTGGTCCTAACATAACTCTACTAAAGCACAAAATCAACCAAGGATAAGGGCTCCTCATGCCCTATACTAAGTGCATCAGGTTGTTAGCTAATCCCCCTACATAAATATCAAGGGGTGTTTGACAAATATGACGATACACAATCCTATGCGTTTGACAAAATAGGAAGATGATCAATTGCTACCTAACTCATAACCCAAACTAATCATCGGCAACCAAAATAGGACGTGTCAGCAAGAAGATCCCAAAGTAGTCCAAGGCTAATGTTAGAAGGTAATTGTAAGACCTCCCCCATGGACCACAATTGAAAAAGACATCTTCACAATGAAAGCATAATTAGCCAAGGAATTCACAAAGTGATTCCACTGTTGAGGGACTAGCTTCTAACAAGTCACTGTTTTAAAAGCATACAATATATCTAAGGAGGTTGCACAATAGAACATCCGTAAGATGGGAACTTGCACACTGTAGGTCCCATTCAGCTGATTGATTACTAATTGCAAGTCACCTTTAACCAATAATTGACAGATACTACCACATCGGGCTACATTCAGCCCCATGATCAAGGCCTTATATTCTTCCATATTATTAGTAAAACAAGGTTCTAAGTATACTCCTATTTTCATAACAACCCTATGTCGGGGATCTTTAATGACCACACCAACACTTGCATGTTTAGCGGGCCCTCTAAAAGCTCCATCAAAATATAAAGTATGGACCCAGTCTTCAGTGATAGGCCACGCCATACTAATCAACTCACTCCTACTTATGATAATCAAAATCAAGCCAAGAGAGAGGATGTATAACAAGTACAATCCCTCCTTCCTCACCAAACTTGATAGGAATGCTAGTCAAAATTCTATGACAATGGTGACAGTAGACCTTAATCTCCCATGTAAAAGATCCATCTTGCCACTCAATAATCTGATAACATTTACTCAACCACATCACTCAACCTTGGTGGTAATGCTGCCCTAGATACGGATGCTCAAGATAGGGAATGATTCGTCCCATCCGATCATCTTAGTACCTACTACTTGTTAAGCTGAATCATGAAGGACTTACACAAGCACCAAGCCTCTGCAAATCTACTAAAAGGGCCACATAGCTATTCTCTCCTAAACATACAATGTCCTCCACTATGATGTCTCTCAAAGACACTATGATACCTCTTTAAGAATGAATGGTACCTCATTAGATACTACACAAAATGTAAGCCGGCCAGCAAAATGTCCTCCACATGCTGAATCATGGCACTCTTTAAGAATGAATGGTACCTCATTAGATACTACACAATTGTGATAAATGTCATCTACACCTCTCCGATACAAAACACCCACTATAATTGAAAAGTGTAATGCTTGTTGTTTGATCTTTCTCTTTTTCAACTTTGATAAAGCAACCCCAAATCCTCCCGTGGATAAATAATACATTATAGCTACATATCAAGTGTAGGAATGGAAGTTGTATTGATCTTGAATAGGCCTTCAATGTCACGTCCTTCAACTAGAACTTCCTTTGGCTCCCCGAAATCCACGAGATATTCCACAATACCCTGCAACTTTGGTGGCTTACTCCTAATCTCATAATCGAACTCCTGCAAAGTGATTAACCACTTTGCTAAATGGTCATGCGGCTACAACTTGTTCATCAACTGTCCAAGTCCTTTCGCCTTCGTAAAACATACTACATTCTCGTAAAGAATATAATGCCTAAATTTCTTCGTTGCAAAAACTATACCAAATCACAATTTCTCCATGTACATATAATTGACTTCAAATATCACAATTTTCCCACTAGCAAAGGCAATTGGATGATACCATTTCTCCTCCCAAATTTGGGTTAAATAGAAGCTGATATTATGCATTGTGGTTGCTGAAAATATATAGAAAACTTCACCTCTTTTGGGTGCTTTTAGGATTGGCGCTTTTGCTAGTTCCTGCTTCATATCCTCAAAGGATACTTGATAAGCTTCACTCCACTCAAACAAACCGTTAAAATATAGGAGGTTCGTCAATGACAATACTCTTTCTGCCAGTGCATTGATAAATCTTTGATAATATCCCACTGATGAGACAGAAAGCTGTGTACCTCTTTTGGAGTTTGTGGCAGGCTCATAGCAAACACAACCTTTATCTTTTCAAGCTCGGTTATGATACTAGCTGAATTAACCACATGGCCCAATAATAACCCATAGGGCACCCCAAAGATGTACTTATGTGGGTTAAGAGCAATGCAGAGCTGTCTACAACGCTCAAAACATTTCCTTAGAATAATTAGTTATTTTTTCCTTATGGTGGCTGCCCCCAAATTGTCAATAAAGAATATTAATCATCTAGGGAGATATCACCAAAAGTCTTATCAATTGTTCATTTCCAAGAACCAAGCGCATTGCATAACCCAAAGGCCATCACATGATATGCAAAGATACCGAAGATAGTGATAAACATCATTTTCAATTGATCTTCCCCCCGCAATAGCATTTGGTTGTATCCAGCAAAGCAATCCATAAACGAATAGATTTTCCTACCCACTAATTGATCCAAAATCTGATCGATGAATGGTAATGGATAGTAATCTTTAACCATCTACTTATTAAGCTCTCTAAAGTCTACGCAAAGCGAAATCTGATTATTATTCTTCTTCATGATAACAATTGGCAAACACCACTCTATGTGTTGAACTAGAAATATCAGGCCAACTTTTCATAGTCTTGTTAGTTCTTTGAATAGTCCGTTCCTTAATTCAAAAGGCATACGCCTTAGTTTTTGTCGCACATGGCCGTTACCTTCCTTTAGGGGGATAGTATGAATAGCCAAGTTGGGAGGAATACCTCTCAACTCATCATAACTCCAAGCAAATATGACACGGAATTCTTGAATCAAGGACACATAGTCCTTCCATTCTTCCAAAGTGAGCATGGACCCTAAATTTAATTGGTTGTGAATCATTTATCGTACTACGGTCTAACTCAATTACATCCACATCTCTTATCCTATCCTAAGTCTCTATTGGCTCATTCAAAGTTACTTGGTAGATATCCTCTATAATGGACCCCTCATTGGATTCATCACTTGATGACATCCCATTAGCAAAAGGAGAATCTAATGTGTCTAACTTTGACAAGGATAAAGGAACTCTCTCAGTTTGAGGAGATTCAGGATATGTATTTACTACTATACGTCTAGCACCTCTACCAAAGATCAATTGACTAGCGGGTATATCAACATAATAGCTTGCTTGTAAGATCCATGGCAGCTTGCCTAGCAATACTTGATAGCTAAGTTGCCTGGCAAACCTAATGACCCTAAAGTCTAGGATGCATTCCACATTGGCAACAGTCACATGGACTTTAGTAATGTAACCTTCAGGTTATCTTAACCTATCATCAGCCATTCAAAGAATCATGGATGTATTTTTTTTAATTTCTAATCCCAACCTCTCCATCAATTCTGAACTCATAATGTTGATGAAGTTGTCACGATCCACCAATATTCCATCAACAAACACTACCACCCTTGGACAATGCTTTGTAGCATGTTCAAACCAATCCTCTCTTACTCATGCTATTCCCAAGGGCTCAACGATATACCCTGTGTAAAGAATCTTCTTAAAATTTTTACGCACTCCTGGAGACAACTTAATCAACTACAGGAGGTTTACATATGGCTTAACTTCTCAAAGAGAACTTTCTAAATCAAATTCATGATAGCTAGCAATAGCTCACTTTTCTCGCTAAACCATTCTCTCATTTGGTCTTTGGAATAGCTTTGGTGCCTCTGTCTTGGATTTTGCCTTCTTCTTTAGCAATTCCTCATCCTTCTTGGGGTCAGCTTTACCATCTATGGCCTTTAGAGCTCCACCTTCTATATTGGGATTAAGGACTTGTGTTCCCTTGTCATCTTGCTTAGGGCTTCCCTCGATAGGTTTTACCTTGTCTTTGTCAGCTTCTTTAACCTTTTTGACCCTCATAACAACCCGCAGATTAGAAGCTTCAGTGCCATTGACACAACTAACTTCTATATGACTAGTCCACTGCCACTGGTGGGTAGCTCCTCTACCACAACTTTCCTCTCTGCAGTATTTGTTTCGGTCTCTCATCTTGCTAGAGATTGTTTCATTGTGCTCGATGATTAACTAGACCTGGCTGTTTGCTTCCTTGTTGGAGAGAACTAATCTTGCTCCAACAAGCACTAGCTAAGTGGCCGGACTTCCCACATATGTCGTATTTAACATTTGGACAATTCCTAGGGAAATGTTGGCCACCACACGAGTTACAACTTAATCTTGAGGGGCCACCCTCTTTAGGGTGTTGACTTCCTATAAAATTTTACTGCTTCTTAAGGAAATTGACATCAATAGCTAATTGCCTATATTGTTTGCTAATCATGTCAGTATAGTGCTTCATTATATCCTTAACTTTGCTTAGGACATTCAAGGCACTTGACTCATACTTGTGATTGCCTATGTGTCATTCCATTGGTCTCATTACTTGATTGGGAATTAGCTGTTGATTTCTAGGAACAATGGTAGGATTTATTGTTTGGCTTCCAACATTCGGTGGAGCCATCTGACTAGCCATAGGCATGGTTACACTGGGAGGAGCTAGAAACATAAGCACATTTTGAATCATGCTTCCCTCCCATTAGGAGGACCCATGGGTATCCCTTGACTGCCATTCGTCAATGCCAAAGTAGTTCCAACACCTAGACTTGGATTCTAGTTTGCTTTAGAGGTATAAGTTTCTTGCAATCGTGATTCTACCTCCCCTCTGCTATTATAATAGCCGTATCAATGTCAACAAGAGCAATACTACTCAACTACACTTGAATGTTAAAGTCTAACCCATTCAAAAAGTATTACACTAGCAACACAGCTGGAATAGGAAAATAGGTTTGTAACTTACGAAATACTTCCTTCAATTTCTTGGCATATTCGATGAACATTTTCTTGAGGTTCTTTGACACAATACATTGAGGATATCTAGCCAATAATGACCTCTATTTTTAGGAGCAAACTCTCTTCGAAAGGCCACAAAGAAGAAGTCAATTGTAGTTATGGTTCCAGCTTCTAGGTGCTAAAATATTGAAGATGCATGCTAAGGAGGATCATTGATGAGCAAATAGATAATCATAATGAGGCATAAGCAATGACAAAGAAGAACAACTAATATTATCCAAGCATCATGCAAGTACAATTGAATGAGAATGATAGATGAAATGAGTGTGGGGATGAGTGCCTTTTATAGGCTTACAATAGGTGGTATTGGTAGGTGGAAAAAGTGAAAAGTGATCATGGTATTCACCAATTGTGGTTTTAATAAACCATGCATACATGACCTAGTCTAAGGCTTTATTTGAAATGTGTTTCTTTTCCTTTTTGTTTCTTACAAAGAGGATATAGTTGATATGATTCCACATTTCTCAACACCCCTCCTCAATCACAACCAAGAAAGACATTGAGTATACAGAAGCTGTCATGAGTAGAACCTTGCTAAGTGTAGCCATGGAAAGAACCATCCATACAAAGCTAGAGACTGTCACAAGGCCTCACTAAGTGTGTAGAGGTTGTAGTGTGCAAAGGTTACATGAGGAGTATAGGAGCTTATTGTAAGAACATTAGGAAAGTTCACATTTAAAACTTAAAAAAGTCACTGAAAATGAGCTACAAAAGAGGGATTGGTGAGTCCTATCCTTTTGTTCTTGGGTATCTTCTTCTTCTTCTTATCCATTGTTGTCTTCATCTTCTTTGAGTGTAGCAAGATATGCTCTTTGAGAACTTTTCTTAGCATGGCAAAATTTCTCAATATGCCTAGTTTTCTTACAAAAGTCACAAACTATGCTCTTCTTCCCTTTCACATAGAGGAGTTGTTGGTCTCCTCTTGGGATGCTTGTTTCTCCATTGCTCTTGATCTTCTTTTCCTCTTCTAGGAGAGAGGCTTTGATATCCATAAGCTTCGGCTTTGGCATGTTGATCAATGTGGTAGACACATTATCAAACTCAGGTGGAAGAATCTTGAGAAGCACTCCAATGCAAATGTCTTCATCCATCTTCAAGTTGATTCCTGCAAGTTGTGTCAACAAGCTTTCCATATAATTCAAATGAGTTGCGAGTGAGGTACTACTTTTCATGTCAAGTCTAAAAAATTCAATTAGTAAGCTATATTTGGAGGATTTTGAGTGAGCTGCAAACAGGGTTTCTAATGGATCCCATGTTTCTTGAGAGGTTTCACAATCATCAACATGATGAATGTAGTTGTCATTAAGTTCGAGCTTGAAAATAGCTTGAGCCTTATCATAATTTTTATCCCATATGACTGAAAGTGTAGCTTCCCGTGGTTTCTTCTCTTGATCACTTGTGATTGACCACAAGCCTTCATTCAAGATCAGCTTTTGCCATGTATGGACACCATTGAATCGAACTCTTGGTGAGTCCTTGCCCATGTTGAGGTTGCAAGATCAACATCGAATCATCTCCAGAAATTTTAGATTTCAACGGTGTTGGGGTAAAAGGCCTCTGGGCCTACCCATGTATACTGTGATCGCCCATTCTTTATTCATATATAATATGATAGTGCAATAAGGCTGTTAGTTCAGTTGGACAGCACCTACATTGTGTGTGCTCTTCTCTCCTGCATCTTCTCTTCTCCTTCTCCATTGCCATTGCATCCCCTTCAACTGGTATTAGAGCGGGTCTTTAAGAGCTCATCCCGGCCTTCCACACGAGGTATGAGATCTTCATTCTCACTCAATTTTCAGCTCAACAGGGTTTTCACAGGTTGTGGGCAGCCATAGCTCACACCTCTTGGAGCTTCCTTCACTTGGATCTTGCTTCCAGCCTATCAAGGCTTGTTGAGGCTTGGTGTAGGCCTTCTTTGGCCCCCATTTGTGTCCCCCTTTGGGCCCCATTGTTAACACATGGGACAGCAAACCCCCCAGCCAGCTCACGTTTTTTTTCTGCCTGTTTTAAAATCTGGCCCAAAAATCACTCTTTTTGTCATATCTCGGGCATTCGGAACCTGATTCAGGCAAGGTAAGAGTCTAAGTTGGGGTTTTGGCATGCTCCAAACGTAATGGTGATGTGAGATTTGCCAAATTCTAGTGATAGAATATTCTGCAATAGATTTGAGGTCTGAACAGCATGTATTTGTATACCTATGGCTTATGGGATGCTTCTACTGATGTCTATTGATACCGGATCACTTGTGGATGTTATGCCTCTCATGTGAGACAAATTTGGAGCTGATTTAGCTCAGCCATTAACTGTTTTGAACAATCCCAGATCTGTCCAAAACAGGGCAGCCACCTGTTACTTCAATTTTATGCTTATAGGTCTTGGCATTTGATACCCAATTATGCCCGGTTGGTGCTTATACATACGAGAATGTATGCCTATGGTTTGCCTATGGATTTGAGCTTGGATTGAGCACTGATTTTCTCAGTTTATAGAGGTTATATGCTGCTGGAAACTTCAGGGCTGAAGCTATTTATGCTACAGTTGGGTTATGCCTATTGGTTACAGGGTGCTCCCGGCTACTCGGTATGATGTCATGATGTATTTGGACTATGCCACATGTCTTGTTTATGCTCCAGAATGCTTTTGAGCTGAGATTAGAGCTCGATTTGGATTTGACTGTCACTTCTTTGTAGCTGGCATTTCATCTATGACATGGTTTATGCCTAGGCTACCCAGTACGGGTTATGATGTCTTGGTGAATGCTTTATGCTTTGGCTGTGGATGGCACTTGTTTGAGCTCGTCTCGACATTAATTTGAGTATTTCCTTGAGAAGTTGGCTTGGCTTTTTCCGTTACGACCTTGGATGCTATATGGGATTTGATGCTCCGATTATGGATCTTGGCTATTACTTGGATGCACTTATAGGTATTGAGCAGTGAACCGCTCCCTTGCTTTGGCAGTTGCCTATTGAGTTGTGATTGCTCGTTTGCATTTGATATGTGGGATACTTATTGATCAGTGGACTTGGATAGTGCTTGGGATTTACAGTTATGGCTTTCTTGCTCCTCTGTTGTCTAGCTTCTATGCTAGTTGGGGGGCTCCTGTTGCCCGTCCATGTTAGAGAGCAGATGCTATGTATGCTTACCCGTCTATGCACATGGTCTACTGTTGTATACCTTACAGAGCCACTTATTTGGATGTTGTTGTATAGATGTTTGGGCTTCACCTGGAGCTTGATTCTTGTAGGATGCTTTGCCACTTGTCGCGGTCTTTACTTGACTTGGATGTTCCTTGGTGACATGATGTACTGCAGAGCTATGTGTATGCATCTGGTTATGGGCTGATTTCATGGCTGAATGTCATATGCTCTTATGACAGATGTCTTGTGCTTTACTATACTGTGGTTGGTTATGTCATGTAGTTAGCTACGACTCTTCTTCATGTGGGAGCTTTTGTATCCTTGATTGATGCTTTTATGTCCTCCCATCCATTGAGGTTTCATGAGCATTTGCAGCATGCTTCTACCACTGATGTACTAGCAGATGATTGTCTTTATGAGCAGGTTCCCTATGTTGGGACAGCCTTCAACTGCTTGAGCTCTGTGGATGCTATGGATAGCCCTATTCATGATGACTTGGATTCCTTGTCATCTTCTACAGGTTCTTCTACTTCAGATGTTGTTTGCTTTCATTGTGGGAAGCTTGGGCATGTTCAAAGAAAATGCTTTAGACAGATTAGAGAGCAGCAGAGACAGATACGGACTCGACATGAGTAGAGAGTCAGCGATGTAGCAGGTATTACCACTTTTTCTAGTGGTGAGGTATATGCAGTTACCCATGATGATGCAGTTGAGCATGTCCTCCTGACATCTAGTTTCCCTACAACTTACTTGCTCAATGATCAGGCCCATCCCTTTGATTAGCTTTTCGACTCTATGGCATCTTGTCATGTTACCCCTCATAGAGCATGGTTCTCTTCTTACAGGGAGGTTGATGGATGTATTGATCTGGGCCTTGAGCAGACTTATGCTATTGTTGGTACAGGGAACATACACCTAGCTTTGCCTAATGGGACTTCTCTTATGCTCAGGGATGTTCTACATGTTCCCATGCTTAGTAAGAGCCTGAGTCAATTGCATGATGCAGGTTACTCTGTTTCTCTTCAGGATAGGTCATGGAAGATCTGTCATGATTGCATGGTTTTGGCCAGAGGTTCTTGAGTTGGTTCTCATTACCTAGTGCATGTCTCATGTGGGAGATTCTATGGTTGCAGTTATCCGGATACCACATGCATTGTTATGGCATTATCGCCTAGGCCATATGCACCACAGAGAGATGGAGATCTTGTCGCATTCAGACTCATTGCTACCTTCTATGTCACTTACAGATCTTGATGCTTGCCTTGATTGTACTTTTGGTCCTTGCAGAGCCCTTGGCTTATGGCGATCGTATGAGGCATGCTCCTCTAGATCTTGTCGATTGTGCAGTATATGGATCTATGCCTTCCCAGTCACTTGGTGGAGTGTCGTACTTTGTGACCTTTGTTGATCATGCTACCCATCGTGTTTGGGCTTTTCCCTTGGTGCAGATTGAGGATGCTGCAGTTATGCTTGACAAGTTTATGGATTCTGCTGGTAGTAGCAGGCCTAGGTGCTTGCAAATGGATTATGAGAGTCATTCTCTCTCTCCCAGCTTTTGGACCTCTTATCAACAGTATGGCATTGATTTCTTGTTCCCACGGTATTATGGGATTGCTCATGGCATGTGTCTGACCTTACAGGAAAAGGTTGCTTCTATGCTTACCACAGCTGGGTTGTCTTATGGCTTTTGGGCTGAGGCCCTTATGATAGCAGTCTATTTGGTTAACAGGAAGCCATGCTTCACCTTGGATGGTATTACACCCCATAAGGCATGGAGTGGCATGCAACCCTCCTATGATTACTTGAGGATCTTTGGCTGCCAAGCATCTGTACGTATGCCACATGAGCCTATGTCACATAGATGTATCCTCCTTGGTTATAGAGATGGTGACTTTAAGGCCTACAGATTATGGGATTTGGATGCCCAGCAGGTCATACGCAGCCATCATGCTGTCTTTTATGAGATGCAGACACCTCTTAGCCCTCTTGATGAGCGTTCAGTACGCTTTATGGCTGATTTTACAGTAGTTGCAGTGCCATTACAACAAGCTGTTTATGCTGAAAATGAGGCACTTATTGGCCCAAATGACGTAGCAATGCATAGCAGTCAGGGTCAGGATGTTGGTAGTCAGTTGCTAGACCCCTTGCAGGCTCATGAGAGTCATTTTCTTGTAGTTTTGCAGGCTATACAGCCAGTCTTCCGCTTTGCTGAGGCCACATATAGTCTTGAGACCCCGTTGAACGAGTGTCCGAGATGTTGGCCCTCTTTCAGTGATTGACTCTGGAGAGTTTGACTGCTCTCCGTTGTCTTATATGTGCCACATTGGTGCTATGTGTGACGCTGATGCTTTACAGTTGTGCACTGATGAGTTGTGCTTGCTTCATGAGAAGCATTCTTGGATTGCTCCCCTGTATGGAGCTGCGGGATTGCTTATCTCCTGGATGTCATGGACTCGGGGATGCTTGACTCTTCTTCTGCAGAGGTTCCCGACACTTCTTGCACAGCTCGCTTTCCGATTGGGCGTTGGGTGAGATGTTATGATTCCTCACCTTGTCTTTTCTTTTCTTTTCTTTGTTTTCACTCCCTAGCCACATTGGCCTTTTAGTGGAAGGTTGTTGGGGTAAAAGGCCTCTTGGCCTACCCGTGTATACTGTGACTGCCCATTCTTTATTCATATATAATATGATAGTGCAATAAGGCTGTCAGTTCAGTTGGATAGCACCTACATTGTGTGTGCTCTTCTCTCCCGCATCTTCCTTTTCTCTTTCTCCACTGCCATTGCATTCCCTTCAACTTGTTGGGGTAAAAGGCCTCTGGGCCTATCCGTGTATACTGTGACCGCCATTCTTTATTCATATATAATATGATAGTGCAATAAGGCTGTCAGTTCAGTTGGACAGCACCTACATTGTGTGTGCTCTTCTCTCTTACATCTTCCTCTTCTCCTTCTCCACTACCATTGCATCCCCTTCAAGCGGAAGTTTCAGCGAAAGAGTTGAGCACAAGTGCCAACAAGCACTAGGTGATTAGTATCAAGAGATACTAGGTGATTAGTATGCCCTTTGAACTTGAGATGCCCTTTGAACTTGAGACCTTCAAGGTCTTGCAATTCTGAGTCTTCCCCTCCTTGATTTGATGCTAGAGTAGCACACAAAAAACTCAGATTTGATCAGAGGCAAAGCTGATTGTGTTAGATGACATAGTGACAAGAGTCACTAGATTAGTGTCAAGAGACACTATGCTTCAATCTTGCAAAAAAATAACCAAGATCTCCCCTCCTCAATGATTTGTTGTGGGAATGTATGCCAAATCCAATGATGTTTGATTGGTAACATTGTGGCTTAAGTGGCAGAGGAAAAAAATGAAGTGAAATAGATGCTTGAATTTGAAAGAGCTATGGCTTCTCTGTTAGGGTTATAGCAGGCGACTGATTTTGTTGATTGCAGCTTGTACATGTGATTATTTAGCAAGAGATTTGATGGGGAGGTAGATTAGATAGTAGGCTTAAAAAGCCCCGTAGAAATCATCAGCAATGTTGCACACATGGACTACACAAGCAGTACGAATGCGAAATGCAGGTGCATGCATCAACTGAGAAACCACACAATGCTAGAGAGGAGAGCCACCAATGTCACACTGTAAAGTAATAGAAAGAAGCACCCTGAGTTAAGGAAGAGTTCTCAAGAAGAAAGATTGAGTTGAAATGGCTTGGTTTGAGAGATTCAAGCCCTCCACTGAAGGTGGGTGGCTATGGAGGTAGGTGAGAGATCATGGAAAAATGGAGGGAGCCAAAAATTCAAATGGGATTGACCCAATCAATGGCCTAATGACTCATTAACTTGAAACCCGCTCTGATACCATGTTAAAATATTGAATATGCATGCTAAGGAGGATCACTGATGAGCAAATAGATAATCATAATGAGGCATAAGCAATGACAAATAATAACAACTGATATTATCCAAGCATAATGCAAGTACAATTGAATGAGAATGATAGATGAAATGAGTGTGGGGGTGAGTGCCTTTTATAGGCTTACAGTAGGCGGTATTAGTAGATGGAAAAAGTAGAAAGTGACCATGGTATTCACCAACTCTGGTTTTAATAAACCATGCATACATGACCTAGTCTAAGGCTTTATTTGAAATGTGTTTCTTTGCCTTGTTGTTCCTTACAAAGAGGCTATAGTGGATGTGATTGCACATTTCTCAACATTAGGCTATATAATACCATACTACAACTATTCCTTTCAAAGTCACATTAAAGAACATCATCAAGTGTCCTTCATCTTGAACTTGATAGTTAAACATTAACTTTTCGAATTCATTGATATGAAGTTTCGCATCTTCCTCTGCTACCCATTAAAAATGGGTAGAGAAAACCCTAAGGCTCAAGTTTAGCATCCTTGCTCAGATTGCAATGGGTTGCACTGTCAAGCATTTTTTTGAAAACTGAAAATCCCCTAGTCTAACTATATTTAGGTTTGATTTTTTCTAACTTAGTTATTTACTTGATGGATTGCTTTGTCATTTCATGATTGGATTTATTGTGGTTGTTAAGCTTAGGATTTGTTTTTGTCATTTTGTTTGATTTGTTGAGTGTGAAACTTGATAGCCTTGGTCGAGCTTGGTAATTCTTTGGATAGGTTGGAGCTAGAGTTTGTCAATAGCTGCCGAACATTGTGGAACGGGTTTGATTTCTTGTTGAGATTCTTGCACATCACAGGGATTATGGGTTCACGAGCACGTCACATTGCACTTGTTTGATGCACTGCACTCAGGGGTTGTCTCTTGAACTGTTCAAATACTTCCATGCCACGGGTTGGGATTATGCACGTTTTGTACTATCATTGAGCACTAGCACGGCATGAGGCCTGTTGTAGCTATATGCAGTAAATCCTAGTTGCACGTGCACTTGAGAGTGCACCTACCTTTGAGCACTCACAATACTTGGGATATTCATCACAAAGTTAGGAACCTCTCAATGAGTGTGTAAGGTGGTTGGGTGAGTTAGGGGGTTGTGAAGGATGCTGCCAATTGGGAGATGGGTTGTTCTTATTTGGTCAACATCTTGAGGACCATCATTTCCAGAGAGATTGTGAGATTTTGGATGGGTGGAGTGGAGCATGACATATTTTCTTGCTGAGAGTTGAGAGCTGAGGATAAGGAAACTTAAAATTAACAATGAACTATGTTTGCATTATGCATGACGCACGAGCATGTGTAGATAGGCTAGGCACGCTTCTTGAGTGCATACATAATTTTGGAGTGAGCATTGATTGATTAGGTGCATATCATAGATCCACTATTGCATATTTCTCAAATCATGTATGAATGGACACGACGTACATTTTCAAAAGCATATTTTTGCAAGGGCACACTACATAAAAAACAGGTTCATATCCACAGAATGTTTATTTTCAAGACTCAATGATCAAAGAAAAATGTCATAAGTTTAACATTATCAGCGAGTATTTCTTGAAGAAAAAGAGGACATGTATGCTGAAAGTGAGTGCAATTACAAGAACAATAGGCCAAGGAAGGGAATAAGTCGTCCAAGATAAAAGATGGAGAAAAATTATGTGATTTACAAAAATCAATATTTTTTCCATTTTTTTATAAATTTTCATAATTCTGCTTGCATTGTCGTGTTGATTAGATATATTCCGATTGTTTTGAGTACCCAGATGACTATATTCGAAGTTCATATGATGAAGTTATGATCCAAACAAGTTGCAAACAGGCATAGGGAAAAAAAATGAAAATAGTGAAAAGCAGTAGAAAAGCATAAAAGCCTTAAGCCTTTTTAGAAAGCCAAAAGCTAAAAGAAAAAAGCCTAATGTATGTGAGAGTGAATGAAAAACTATATAAGGATGAGGAAGAGAAGAGCAGAGGGCCTTCCCCCTCAATTCCAATTTTACCTTGTGAGAGAGGTGAGAGGAGGGTCACATGCGAGAGTGTATACTCTTGACGTGCTAACTTTGAAAGTCGGAGAATTCAGATATTGAAGCGTCGAGTGACGGCCCAAGGTTATCAAGGTATGAAGTTTCTCGAAAAATGCACCACTTGTTGGGACCTAAAACAAGTCTGACACTGGCTCTAAGGCACTAGCCAAACCTCTACTACTCACCTAAAACCACCCCACATGGCCTCGTGGCCTAAGAGCATTTATGAACTTTGCATTTGTTTGATTTTGTAGTCCAAAAAATGATTCTTTTCCACTCCTCAGAGGGAGTCCCTAAACATGTTGGTGTTATACACCATGTAGGCATACATAAAGGGAGCACCCCCGGTTGATCACCGTGGCTCCATTATGTCTCTCCTACACCTCGAGGATTGGCCCCAAGATGCACCATGAACATAGAACACATTTGAAACAAGTCCACTCTTTCAATTGAATGATCCAAGAGATGATAAATAAACCTCATCAAATAACCCCCAAGAAACTAAATATCTAGCCCTACGGCTTGGGATATCTCACACTCTCAATGTTGGTCATCACAGGTGCTATGCATCCATGATAATATGATACCATATGGTGCATCAATGCAAGTGTATATATGACCATCGTGCTCAAACAAATTTATTCATTGAAAATCAGCAACATGAAAGTGTGAACATAATTCTTTTCATGATTTTTTTCCTACCATAGTGCTTCGTTGCTTAGGGCTAGTATCGAGCTTTCTCTTGCTACTAGTCCTTTTTAATTTTAAGCAATAACAAACTCTACATGAAATGCATCATGAAACATCAGAATTTAACATACCTTAACCACTCAACAACCCCCTAGTCCCTACGGTTTAAAATTTTGCATGCATTGATAGAGGTGTAAGGCATGGTTTTTATGTATTTTTCTTTATTGAAAGTGATAAAACTCACTCTAACAAAGGGATTGGGGTAAGTTGAGGCTAAACCTCATGCTTAATCTCTATCATATGTTCACAAACATAAATCTTAAATTTTCTTATTTTTATGATGTGAAAAACCTAAATTTCTATATTTTTTCTTATTTTTTTCTATTTATAAATAGAAAATTACTGATAGTTATTGATTTTTCAATTTAGATTGAGTGAACCTATGGAAAATGATTTTCTTAGCATGTTACGATCCATAGGAACAGGAAATGCACACCAGAAACCCAAAAATAACATATTTTTTCTTAAACCATCTAGTCTTGGGTTTTGCGTGTTTAGCGTAAAATTATTATACGACTGATTTTTTATGGTTCCTTCAACACGATTGAGCAAATAGAGTATGGGCAATCAAATACAAGCATTTCTAACCATTTCAAACAACAATAACCCTAAAATGATAAAATCTATATTTTTCTCATAAAATTGCTCATTATGACGTATGTTTTTCAAACTTGGAGACTCGCTAACACTCTTTCACAACCACGACGATTCGTCCAACGTCTCGATTCATGTCTCTTTCCACTCCCGCATCATCGCACGATCAAAACCGTTCATCTCAGCCCATCCCTCTCTATTTTACATTGATCCATGATGAGAACAAACCACAAGAGGAGAGAGGAGAGAGAAAGAATAAAATCATATCATTTTACTCAATATATCATTTTTACGGCGATGGAGGGCAAAGAATTGATGCATCTTGCTGCCAAGAGGATTCCTCCTAATGTTGCTGATCAGAAAATGATTTGAAAAATGACAAATTTGGGGTGCTGAAAAAAATAGTGCACCCTTCCCCTCCACGTTTTGCAAATCATGCCTTTTGAGATCATTAATCTTGAGTTAAGCTAAACTTTGGTTTAAAAAAACCAGTTCACAATTTTGTGTTCACACTTTAGCCTAAGTGAAGGGACAAACGAGCTTGGATTTAAGATTCGTCTGGACGGTTGCCTTCATGATGTCAAAATCTATAAATCTAGCTATTGTCACACACTTGTCAGCTCCCAAATCATATAGCTGCTTCATAATGTAAAACCTTGTGGGCATTAAATGGGGGGGGTTAAACGGACTCCGATCAATGAACCGAGACTTGCATTGGGTTCTTGACATTGAACTCCATCTATAAAACTCTAGCTCATCGATTCACAATTGTTTCATTTTGCATGAAAATTTGGTCTTTTACGGCTGCCCAGGCTCTTTACCACTTCAAAAATGGCCTTTAAAATCCACTCTCACTATTAGAGAAATTGGTATCAGTCAAGCCCTCCTTCTAGATAGTCCAAGTAACATTAGCCAATGTTAGGATAAAACTCTACCAAGATGAGAATTTCTATGGCAAAGATTGTTTGTGGAGGTAGGGTGGCCATTGGGACTACGTGGATGGCAATTGTAGTGCTAATTTCAATCGACTAGCTAGTGTTGTATGATATTTGTTAGTTGTTGAGGTGATATTTGTTTTTTGTACACTAGGCCTGGCCTCCATCTCTCCAATTGGAAGCAGGGTGGGTGCCTCTAATGCACCATCGACAAGGAGATGAAGGTGCTCCTGCACATGTTGAGAGGTGAGCTTGTAGGCATGGCCATCAATTTCAACATGAGGGCCTTTATGTAGTTATAGAAAGATGGACTCCACCTCAAGGTGCATGGGGGTACTCTCCCATGGGAGTGTAAGGAAGGTGTCAAGGCACATGCGATGTACCCATGCATTGACAAACTCCTTATGCTCTTAGAGCAATGGGAGGACTGTGTCGAGGTGAAGGATGGATGAAAGCATGGTTGTTGTTTGGTAAGAGGTGAGCAATGATAGAGAGATAACAAGTGTGATAGTGCATTGAGAGCACGAAGGGGTGAAAATAAAAACCACAAACAATCAAGAGAAGGACAATGGAAAATTTACTTTTGAGGGGATTGGTGGGTGTATGGTAGGTGGGGGCTTTGAATGTGGAAAATGCATGTTTGCAACATCATCACATAGTGCAATAAGGAATAATGAGTGATGCAGAGTTCTCAATGCATCATACCATTGCCTATGATAGAAATCGGGTAATGATATGATAAAGGATAATTAATAAGGGCCATGTCACCGCAAATGGTGGTATGAGAATCAATTTCAATTTGGATTCTGACGATCAGAGGGAATTCATAATTGGGTGTGGAGATCTCAAAGGTGCATGCAAAATCTAGTACTACTGCTAGGTCATGATAGCACTTCGAAGTGAGTGAGAAGGGGCACACCAATCCCTCTACAAAGTAGTGTTGCAATCAAAATGTGTTGACAAGTTGAGGAAGGAGATTTCCCTATAAATTAGTACGGTAAAAAGAATTAGCTATGGTTGTATGGAAAATCCAGAATAGACTACTTCATGTGATCTTTAGTTTCCCTAGAAACTTGCCCATTCGAGTTCAAAAGACCAGCACTGCTTGTCCTCACACTCAAAGAGTTGCTTCTTGGAGAGGTGATCCACCTAGTTTTTTTGGCTAGACTGCAAGAGGTAAGAACTCCAAATCTACCGATGGTCTTTGTCTAACTTTGCCATATTTCTAACCTAAGGGGAAGGGATTCCTAAGGAAGAACAAGATCTTCAAAAACAATCAAGAGACTCAGAACTATAAATTCCAAAGGTGTAATTGCCTTGATACCCAAGGCAAGCTTGTAAGGAGTAAGGCATGTTGTCACTTTGAAGGAAGTGTGGTAAGACCATAGTGAAGTTGGGAGTTTGGTACCCCAATCTTTCCTATGATGCTCAACCAGCTTTGTAAGAATTTTTCATAGGGTCTTATCTGTGGGTTTGGCCAATAGTTACCTTGGAGAGATAGTATAGAAAAGATTTCTTATGGATTATTGTGAAGGAAGAAGTCCTATGCTTGATGACATTATCTACAAAATGACTCCCTTAATCATTTACCATTTCTACCAAATAGCCATAGCAAGTGAAGATATCTTTGAAGAGGCACTTTGCCACTACCTATGTTCAATTATTTGGCAATGTAATGCTTCGACCCACCTGGTGCAATAGTCCATTGCCATCAAAATATACCTATTTTTGGTGTAGGATCAATCGAGAGGTTGACCAAGCCGTTGGCATGTATCACACTTCTAGATAAGTTTGTGGATATCTTTATGCATGTTAGGCCACCATAGTTTATCTTGTTAGATTTTCTTAATTGTAACATCTGCTATGAAGTGCCCTCTAGCAATACCTTGATGAGCTTCTTCCATGACTACATCTTTCTCCATAGAGAGAATGATGCATTGTAGCACTCTAGTTAGTGTTGTGTGGTAGAGTTGGCCTATAACAAATTCAAAACGCTAACTCTAGAGATCTAGTCGTTTATGCTAGTCCATGGGAATATGGTCAGTTTGAGACTTGTCCCGAGTCTAGGAAGACCAGCAAATTCCTCACCATACCATGTCTAAGGAGGATTGGGTGAGTCAGGTTTGAGATTGTCAACTACTACATGAAGCAGTTGGGCATCTAGAAAGTCATCATCTACCCCAAGTAGAGCTCCTCTAGAATCAAGTTAGAAAAGGAAGTTTGCAATCACATGCTATGCTCCAGGTTTGTGCATCACCTTGAAATCAAATTCTTAGAGCAGGAGAATCCATCAAGCTAGTCTTCTTGTGATATTTTGATATTTACTTAAGTAGACCAGAGCAGAGTGATCCACATGAAAGACAAAGGAATGGCCAAGTAGATAATGACAGAATTTCTTCAAAAAATAGATCATTTCAAGGCATTACCTTTCTATGACAGAATAATTTTTCTCAGTGTGAGAGAGCCATCCACTGGCATAGAAAATGGGTTGGAACCAACATTGGTATCCTATTGCATGAGTACACTGCCTTTGCTATATCTAAGGTATCCACAAAGACATGAAAAGGCCTTGTCCAATCTGGCAAGACCAAGATTGGGTCCTTAGTAATCAAATATGTTGGAATGCTAGGTGTGTCACCTCATTCCATGTGAAGGCTACTTTGGGAGTGTGGGATAGCCAATTGAGAGGGATAGCTACATGGGCTAGGAGGCACAAATGCCATCCATGCCAATGGACTTTGTGGGAGCTTTCGCTCAACTGCCAAGACCCTCGGACCACTTATTGTTTCAAGCGTTCAAGCCGAGCACTAATGGCTACCTCTCACATAGCCGATGCACCATCCATATATATGGGTGTAGTGATCTTACCTCCATGCCGATCGAGTTACCTCCTCTCCCGCGCACTTCGGTAGCTCCATGATCCAAGTGCAAGATTCAAGCACGCTCCATCCTCAAGCTCCATGCTCCAAGCTCCATTTCCACGAGCAAGACAAGAGAAGAGAAGAGAAGAGAAGAAGAGAGAAGAAGATGGAGAGCTTCTCCTCCCCGGTCCCTCACCCTCACACACTCACTCCCTCACACTCTCACGCTCCCTCTCTCAAGCACAAGCTCAAGCAAGCAAGAAGAAGAAGAAGAAGAAGAAGAAGAAGAGGAGGAGAGCCACTTTTGGCCACACACAAGAATGAGCTTCTCATTCACTTTTCAACTTTATATACAAAACCCTAAATCCCTTTTGGGCAGTCATCCCCTTATCCCCTTTTTTACATGGCCGGCCGTGGCCTAGGCCCTTTTTCCCATTGTCCTTCTATCTTCCTAGCTTCCTTTCCACCGCCCGTCTACATTTACAAATTGCACGACTGAGAGCCCGGCGCTCCTTGAATTAAACCATGATGCGCTTGCGCTCTTTTACTAAAGTATTGACTTACACTTTTCCTTGCGCACCTTTCTCCCTTATTTAGGACTTTTCTCATTGTGCGTCTCTGTCTTTCGTTTCTTTTTGCCTTGGCCTTTGTCTTCTGCTTTAGCTTTTCCGGATTTTCCACCTTTGATTGTTTGAGGGTTAAAATTACCCCTCTCCTAGATGAGTGCCAGTCCCATGGTACTCACCGTCGTAGGTAGCAGGCTTTAGCATGCACCAAAGACGTGGGTGGCAAGGACGTCTGTGGTTGCCATGGCGAAGTGTTGGTAGTGGTGGGGAGGAAGGTCATTGGGGGCATGTTGGTGGTTGAGGTGGCTAGTGGTAGGGCTATTGGAGTTGGTGGTAGGGCTGTTCTTTGGGGGGGGGGGGTTGCACTGATGGAGTACAAGTGGCGGTTTGTTGGGGATTCTGCACATGATGATTCTTGGCGGGCTTGCAGGGTGATAAGGATAGGAATTGAGAGTTGAGTGTCGATGAAGAGTAAATGACACCTTCGTTGGAGTCTTCAATACCTGCAATTGAAAATCTCTCGTATGTGGTCTCTCCCTAGGGGTAGTGCTAGTCTTCTCTATCGTGCACAAGATATAGTTTAATTAGTTTGGGAGACAGCTCTAAGCAAGCTGAGAGTATTGTCCTACACTTGAGGACCCAAACTGTGTATATACTTCGGTGCAGATATTATGTGAGTGCTTGTGCATACTTTGCTCGTGCATACTAAGATATTACATAGATAGAAGACCACGGGCTGGTTTCTCATAACGATGTGTGGATGAAGCAAAGTTGTCCATGTTGAGAAGAAGTACACGTGAAGGTGTCTGCGACATCCTTTGCAATGTGACTGCACAACGTAACATCATTGAACATAGGGACACTGCACGATCGGTAGCTGGTAACTATTGGACCTATGTGATGAGGACAGCGTACTTCTAATGGCCATTTGTGCGGTGCTTACCACAATTGATCGCAATGGTATAAATGCAGAGTGCAAGAGGGAATCGTGTGAATGGGTCAGGGTGACAGGTCTAACCATAGGCGAGACAAGCTCCCTAGGTATGTCCTGCCATTGGTGTGCCCTGAACAATTGTGGGTGATGCTAAGGGACTAGGGGACTAGGGACGGAGCCAGCCGACCAAGGTCATTGGACGCACCTAATTTGAGGACCCCTAGGTGTTGGGCTATGATCGTGGGTGCTTGTTATCTTTTCGTTCTCTTTTTTTTTCTTTCTTTCTTTCTTTCTTTCTTTCTTTCTTTCTTTTCTTTTCTTTTCTTTTTTCCTTTTCTGTTTTCTTTTTATTTGTTTCTTTTTCTTATGCCTTTTTTTTTTTTGACTTGCTTGAGTACAACCAATGCAATATGTTGAGGCTATTAGCCTTTCAATGGGTTGGGAAATGTCAAGCTTCAAAGGCTCAGGAAATGGATATTACAGTAATGATTGCGCCCTAGCCTCATTGTTAGAGAAGCAGTTGTTGAGATGGAGAGATACACTTGAGATCTTGCAAACCTCTTTGTGACACGTGATATCAGTATAATTGAGGTAACAACTGTCGTGAGCCAATTGTAGAGCTTGACCCAGAAAGAGAGCATAGCCCATGACTATGCTTTGGGCATGCAATGTGGGCACTCGTAAGGGTGATTCTTTGCATTCGGCAGCGTGGTTTTGTCGCGATTCTTTGTGAGGTTGGTGGTCTTGCAGTGACTTGGGCATTGAACACGTTTGCACGAAGACCTGTGTCATCCTACATCCACTTGTCACTTCATGAGAGTATATGCAAGTCGCATGCGTCAAGTACAACGAACAAATGCAATCATGTCAAGATATAACTTTTTCAAAATCCTAAGATGCTGATTGCGATGCCTATTTCGGTGCTTGTTAAGGACTTGGCATATATTAGCAATAGGTGAGGAAAGTGTGTACAAGTGGGGAGCCTGCCCCTCTAAACATCAAAAGACAAAAATTTATGGCAGGATGGCCTTTACTAAGTTGCTTGTATATCATAGGGGCTACTCGATTTGCATGTGGCGGGTAAGTCCGGGTGGTCAGGCGACTAAGGCTCTACTGGTGAGGGGCTCCTGTGAGGTTGGACAGGGAAGATGTTGGCCGAGACCTGAATGGTGCAGTCTCTGGCCGCAGCCATTTCCAAAATGCTTTTGAACAATGCATCGAATTCTTCCTTGTCTCAAGCTGTCCTTTCTACCTTTGAGCTCCTGGTGCCCGAGCGTATGTTGGGGGCTTGCACAACCGGTGTTGCCACACCTTGTGTGCTTCTTTGAGCTTCTACTCCCCTTGCCTGGGGATTCTTCGGCCTACGTCCGACGCGGTGTCGCTTGGGACCTCGTTTCTTGGCATACCTTTTGAGGGTAGACATGTAGTGCACCGGTGGACGAGCTTGTCCTGCATATTCCCTTCGACAACGGAGAGTGTCTTTGCAAGCCATCTACCCTGGGTGCTCCATGTCTTCCACGTAGGGGGACCTACAAGATGCGAACCGAGGATTAGGCCTTGATATAGGATAAAACCATTCACATACAAGGGATTATAGTGTGGGTTATCGAGCGCATATGACGCGAAGGGGAGGGGTGAGGCATGCAGTGTTTGTTGTAGAGGGATGGCCCCCATGATGATGTTCACATGGCCTCCAGCCACTATTAGCAGATCATGGCTCATGCTAAGTTACGTGGACTGGTTGTCATGGAGTGGGGCAGGGCTCATCCTTGAAAGGATAGATCGGAAAGGGGAAAGGTGTATAGAAAGGGACGGTACCCTGTCTACATTATCAAAGATGCTGGTCAAGGCTTCCTTTGGTGGTAATGAGGGTTGCATGCCCTCCACTTGGAGGTGGGAATGGTCAAACAACTTCTAAATATGTGGTGAGAGGAGGACCTGAGGAGCTTAGCTTGTTGAACCCAACTCTTCTCCCTACGCTTGACCATTATTGCTTGTGTGTGTTGATAGTGTCTATACAGGGTCACAAAAGTCATTGTTTATTTATATACATATCCATGAATCCATGTCACTTCACGAGGATAAAAGCCAATTGTAGAACTCCGGATTGTACTGGAGCATGGCACACGCATCTAGTACTCATGGCAGCTTACTCAATATCAATAGATATTTTGCAACATCGAGTAGCATGGAACCTTGTACGAGTCTACTGACAACATGTAACTCCTCCTCAGTGAGAACCTTATCAGACAGAGAGTTCTCTTGGTTAGTTTCAGCTAAGTCCGTACCTTGAATGGCAATCAGCACTCGAAGGGAAGTTGGTGCAACATAGGTTGGGTCTCGTTGAGACCGCATTTGGCCAATCGCTCCTCTGAGATTGTCATGATCTGGGCTCCTAGTTCGGCCATTGCAACACAATTTTCACACCAACGTTGTTCAAATTGACTTCTGCCCTCTGACAATCGCTTTAGTTGCTCTATCTCTAAGAGATTTGGTTGGTAGAGCACATCATTGAATGTGACAGTTAAGCGTAGTTCATCGGCTTCCTCGTCAGAGATGAGTCACATGCATTCATACAGGAGCCTATTATAGTGCTCATCAAGATGTTCTTGCTTTTCCCAGGATAAGGGAAATGGCAAGTATTCTTCAAGCTACTCTTTGGGAAATGCGCCCATGTCTGCCAGGACATAGATACGTGCGAACACTTTGAGCATAGCATCCAACTCGGTTAAGCATTCTGTGACACTTCTATGTTCAACGAGGGCTTGCTCGGTTGCTATCTCATTCAAGGTTCTAGGAGTTTGCCTGGGCTTTAGCATATCTAGGGGCTCAGGCCTAGACGAGCAGGTTTGGCCAACGCTAGGATTTCTTATTCTCTCGGAGTTTTCATGTTTCTCCTGAGGCTTCGTTATTACGTCATGGTTCTCCTTGGATGTGATTGGTATAGATTTGTCACCCTGTTGTGACAACATTGTATCCACTCTTGATTGGTCAATGCGAGTTCCATTGTCGGTGGATTGAGTGTTGCAAGCAGCCATTGATGGTAACGACTGCTTTGATTTTTCAGAGTACACGGATGTGTCTAAGGTTTCACCGCTATTAGGAGAGGCATCAATGGGATCATTGGTGGATCAAGGAAACCTTCCCTGAGTTCATGATCCTCCGGCAAGAAAGCAGTGTATCCTTGATATACCATCTTCTTCATGGTTTGTGACCTTCGGGAGTCTAACTATGGCCCGCACAATGGACATGCATGATAACCTGAGGTAATCAGACTTTTTCCAACACCATGACCTAGTGAATACTTGATTGAATGAGATAAAATATAGATATTACCAGCGAGAACGGAGGCCTGCTCACCTGAGTACTCTCCCAATCGTGAAAAGTCATGCATTGTCCACATGAGAATGGCTCGAATATTGGCTAACCGCCGACCATCGCGCATGCTCATATCTTGCATAGTGACCCCCTCCTCCCACAAAATCTTAAGCTCATCGACTAATGGATGAAGATACACGTCCATATTTTTTACTTTCTAGCGGCCTGGGACAAGCAAGCTAAGGATGAGATGTCCTTTCTTCGTAGAAAGCCATGGAGGGATGTTGTAGTTGACAAGGACTATAGGCCACACACTGTAAGAAGTTGAGCGCAGACTAAATGGGTTCACGCCATCCATTGCGAGACCGAGCCGAAGATTCCTTGGCTCTCGGGCAAAGCCTGGGAAGGTAGAGTCAATGTGGCTCCATGCGTGCGAATCCGCTGATATTCATTGAACTCCATCCGTGGACCTATTCTGCGCATATGCCACGTTGTCAAGCTCGCCATGCCAGACGTACGAAACATGTGGTTTATGCGGGGGATAAGCGGAAAGTGTCTGAGAACTTTTTGAGGGATGGTTTGCCCTTGCAAGTCCTATTAATACCTGTGAGCACCACACTTTGGACATGTCTCCATAGTCTCGTATTCTCCTCAAAACAGACAACAATCGTTGATACATGCATGGATGTTATTGTAGTCCATGCCAAGCTTCCGTAAAACATGTCGTGCATCATCATGAGACTCAGGCATGGTATTTGCATGTAGCCCACTAAGGCTTGTAAGGAGGCTCTCTAGTTAGATATCAAACCTTGGTATTACTAATGTGATCTCTCCATAGCTTTCAAATTCTATGAGTGCTATTTAGTCGATCAAGAATCTAGTCTTCCATGCAAAGACAAAGCATACTAAGGTGCATCACCACTTTATCCAAAAGGTCATTGAGGACAAGTCTATTGAGTTTGTCAAGATCTCAACTAACCAAAGACTTCCAGATCTACTCACTAAAAGTTTCTTAGTGGAGTGTTTTTCCTTCCTAAGGAAGCTCATGGGCATTGGATGAGATGACATCTTTCCTCATCCTATTGTACTTTATGTATAGTTGTCCTTTGTCACTTTTTTATTGTTCTCTCTTGACTAGGGGTACATTTTGCTTTAAGTGGGAGGTTTTTGGGGTAAATGCACTTGTGCCTAATTGCTTGTGTATTCATTACACAGACAATACCCACACACCTATACACTGCAAGTGGTGGACACCCATCACTATCACTTCATTCTTTGCTCTTTCAATGACATTTGAAGGCCAGTCACACAATGTGACTATTGGAGTTCCCACACATGGTGTCTCGCTCTCTTGCTCCATCCACCATAGCTCTTGCTTTGCTCTTACTTTTGCTTGTGTGCTTCCACTCAAACTCTACCTTTCAAGTTAATTTGAAAACAAGAATATAGATATGCTTTCTGAGCATGAAACTTATGAAACAAAAGAATACAAGCTCTCCCATTTTAATGACATGAAGTAATGGAAAAACAGAGAGAGTAAATCAAGACTTGGAACAATATCTCCAGTGCAGAATCAACTATCATCAAGGTAAGTGGGTGTATCACTTACCTTAGCTAATTTTTTCTATAAAATTTCTAGCCATACCTCTATTGGGAAAGCCCCATCCTTTGTCAACTATATAAGACACCCTAAAATGGACATTTATACAAATCACCCAATAAAGAATCCAAAGTTACAAATCTAGTTGAATACTTGTCAAAAATGCATAAGGGGTTGAAGTCACATATTCCACAAAGCCCAACAAAGGCAATGCTAATTGGTAGCAAATGCAGCATTCAAATTACAAGATTGGAAATAAAGTTTGGATTTTAATAAACAATGTACGTATACATTCTAAATAAAATTGATTTATGTTGCACATTTTTAAAAAACTAGCTCTAATTATGAAACTGGCTCTAATTATGAAGATAATTGTTATTATTAATGAGGTATTATATGCCAATTCGTGGAAGGAAGACTTGGGAAACCCTCCCAAAACTAGCTTATTAAAACTATCTTTGTAGTATAGAACAACAAAAAGAACTAGCCTAGTGTGGATAGTCACTTGGTAGTTAAGTGCACTTAGGTGACGACACTGCCAGGATAGGTGACCTTACAGGGGAGCTTCTCACATACAGCGAATGGCACCAGCAAAGCCTTTGTAGCCTATTGCCAAGTATGCCAAGGCCAAGATGCTAAGGTCTATGCCTTGGTCACCGCCTTAGTCGTACACCTTGGAGTGATGCCCTTGCCTGATGATGCGAGCCCCCTCCCTGATGTCATCAATGACATAGTCAAAAATGCTAAAAGAAAGTTTTCTCTCCTTGTCATCGATGATGTCAGCAAAAAATTCTAAAAAGCAAGCATCCTCTCTTTACCCCTCCCCCTGGTTACTATATAAATAGGGGTAGAGCGTCATGTATGACAGACATTAACACACAAATAGAGACACACAACAACCTATGCAGAAGTCTCTCTACTATTGATGCAACAAAGCTCTGCTCTGTAATCAACTGAGCCTCTCTCTCTCTCTCTCTCTCTCTCTCTCTCTCTCTCTCTCTCTCTCTCTCTCTCTCTCTCTCTCTCTCTCTCTCTCACCCCTACGAAGCAATACGCTGATTATACATAAACATTTGAGATGCTGAGCAAGGTCACGCTCCTAGGACTCCCCAACGTGAAGAAGTAGTCACTGTTGAAACACAAATGGAAGTTAATCCCAAATCCATTCAACCCAAAGGACAGGTTATTTCACAACAAATCGAGATTGCGGCCATAAATTGTAATCATGATGGATGGCTAAACATAGATAATCAGGCTAGTATATTAAAAAAATGATTATGATTAGTTAGAAATTACTTAAACTTGCAAAAGCATGTTAGTATTATCAATTGCTTTTAGGAAAGAACATTGGAATTGATGAAGAGGATAGATTCTATGCATCGCATACATTGACAAGTGTGTTAAATTTGTTTTGTGGTTATGACTACTTTTGGATTTGTGAATGATGATTTATGGCTCTTATGATTCTAGGCTTGCACAGCCGGGATGAGTTGTGGATTGTGGTGGTTCGGGACATTAGGGTCCCCAACCCAATGCTTCCTAAATACTTTGCGAAGTGTAGAAAAACTCACATGAGGGTGGGGATCCTATGCTCCTAAGGGAGGTAGGTGTTTTTGGAAAAACTCACCTTTGAGTGGGGGTTCTATGATCCTAAGGGAGATAGGTGTTTTTTATATTTGATCACACAAGCACCTAAGAGGGCAAAGGGCCGAGTGATAAGTGCCCATGTTATGTAGGACAAATCTCAAGGCTCATGGAAGCTTAGAGAGTCTTTGAGCTAGTAAATTCCATGTTGACCATGGCTGGAGTGCGATCACATACATCCCAACCCCGAGGGATTGGAAGATCATATCCTAGGTTGGACGGTGTCTTTCTGCAAAAGATGGTTTTGTACCACTCTACAGAGTGATAGCAAAATAAAGTATTTAATTTTTGAATTGTTTGTTATGTGCTAAAGATTGAGTTTAACGAACCCAATTCAATAGAGTAATAAAAGAAATTGGATTTTATATGTCCAAACTGTGTGGTAGTATGCTTTACTAATTAGAAAACTAAGCAAACCCCATTGAGGAAAGTGGGAGGCTTCAATCCTGACAATTGGATGCCTATGGCTAAGTGGACCCGATAAGCCGGGTAACTTTTCAACATTAGATAGAGCTTATTAAATCGTGACCCTCCCAATATCAGTAGGATTAGTTACCAGGTTTAACACCATTTTAGGGAGTCAGAGCTAAGATTTTACCTTATGGATAGGGGGATCGAGTTACACTCTCTCCTGTCTCTCACTTTCTTTAAACCAAGTGTGATGTTAACCTCACTCCTGCCTTTGATTGATTACAAAGTGGTCTTTCTTAGGTGAGCATTATATTGCTATTAGGGGTGACTTGTCCACGCTTCCCCTATGAAGTAGAACTGAGATTCCCATGTTCAACTTAGTCCAAGGTTTCCATGAATGCATGGATATGAATTTCAGTTAACTACTAAGAGGACTCCTCTGAGTCTATTGGAGGAGGCACCTCACATTTACAATAGAATTTATGCTCTTTTTTCCCCTCCCAAAAGTTGGATTATTAAATGACTTGGGCTTGCTAAGTGACTCTAGTCATGTCTCATCTCCATTTACCACCTTGCAATCCATGAGAATCCATCTTGTATTCCATGTCTCAGTCTCAAATTCTTGCCACACATCCTCAATAAGTGACAGGAATCTACAACCACTACCAACTATCGAGATCATAGGACACCACCCACAGTACAAAGTTGTGATTCTAGAATCTCTCGTTGAAGACTCAAATACCTTGTTCATTGGAAGGGCTACAATGCTAGTGAGCAAACATAAGAATCAGTCTCCACCCTTCCATGACCAAGTGCTAAAGTAAAGGATTTTGATCAATAATATCCATTGAAGCCAAGAGTCGAAACAAAAAACCCCATTGCTCCTTGTGAAGATCATTGTTATAGAAGGGGATAATGTCATGGAAATGAAAAAAGACAATATCTTCTAGAATTAGATCTTTCTTGAAAATTATAGTAGATTCTAAAAGGTTCTAGAAGATTCATTGGAGGGTTCTAGAGGAATGTTTGTATCAATGCTGACACCAATGTTACTTATGTGGTTGCTTATATTAGCAATGCTTATGTCATTGTTGATATCATCATGCTTAGCCATTAAATGTTTTTGCTAGCAGTTGTGTCATCTCATATCTAGAAGCTCCCCCTTAACCTCCTTAATTCTAGTAGAATAGGTGTCTTGGACTACAAGCCCTTGATTCTTGCCAATGCATATTGTGAGGCTCCTACACAAGAAGGTAAGCCCTCTACTAATTCAAGTCTTGTATCCAATCTAGCATGTCTTTTTTCCAAGTCAAGCATTGAATCCAAAGAGATCTTGTTGAGTTATTGTCATGAAGTTGTGAGAGCAATGATTCAATCTCAAAGAGCACTTGTCTTGCTCATAACAAGTATGCAATTTAACTTGGTGGGGAGAGTGGTGCTATTGGATTGATTGCACACTTCCTAAAAGACATGGAGGATTAGGCTACCTAACTTGAAAGCCCTCTTTTACAAACTAGTTGCTAAGTGGATCATCAAGAGCTCCTTTCACAAAGGATAAGATTGGTCAATCCTTCTTCGTCAAAGTTGCTCTAGTTTTCATGGTTAAAGGTGCAACCATATAGAAAAAAAAAGGTGTACAAAAAATAACATTTGGACATGTGGACTTCATAATAAGGGATTGATCACAATGAATGAAGTCAATTTACTTAGCTTGATAGCCATGCAAAAACCTAATTGGTTTATCTCATGTCCCAAGCTTCTCTTTGCCATGGAGTAGCAAAGACTCCGTTTGGTTTAGCAACTTCCATAAGTAAATTAACCCAGAACAACTTAGTCAGGTATATAGATTGTGAAACAAGGGACTAAAGCTCTTGAAAGATCAATGGAACTTTTCATGGAAAGGTTGGATACCATAAATTACTCTGAGAGAGACATATCAACTCTCTAGTAAACCTAATTGCAAAAAGAAAAGCCTATTGGGGCCCCTATCTAAAATACACTATAATTTGGACATGCCATTTAACCCTTAAGGCCTAGTTTGCATGGAGATAAACAATTTCTGCCATTGTGGATGTCCCAATTACAAAACCTAACTTAGATCAAAACTAAATTAAGAATGGTAATTAAATTGGTTTGTACACCAAAGCAAGATTAGGTCCCTCTTATGGATCAATTGTCAAACCAAAAAAGAGCTACCAAACATGGTTATAATATTGTTGAAGGCTCTTTGAACTAAAGTTTGGAATAAGAACATGGTTATATCAAAGGTGCTCTATAGAAATTGAATCCATACCACCTTTGTTTCTTGGTTGTAAGGCTAACAAGAACATTTTGAACTTCCCATAGGTTAATATCTTTGCCACTGACCCCACAACACTCTCTTGGAAGGAAATCATATTGGGGGAGATTTACAAACTCCATGCCAATGTTTTGTGACTGGGCAAGGAGTCTTTATCTTTGGAATATTTGGATTTCCAAAAATCAACTCGATGGATGCCTACAATAAAATTAAGAAGAAGGAAAGACAACTCAAAAGGGGAGTCGAGATTGTGAAGACCCTCAAAGTCAAATTTGACATAAAAGAGATTTGCAAAAGAGTTCGAGCTACTCTTAATAGGAACTAGCCCACAACAATTTATTGATTGTACTTATCTAGAAAATTAGTATTTTGAATAATTGTTTAGGATGTATATGTTACCCCCTTTTTTTCACTTTCTTAATACACTTTTCATATTACCTTTATAAAAAGAAGAAAATAAAATTTTTAGCTTCCTCTCTATTCGCTTCTTTTATATGTAATACTCCTAGTTATTGTCGGCCTTTCTTGGGCCTATATCAATGGCTCTCAAAAGTGGTTACAATGGGTGAATGCATGATGTTTGGGTGGGCTAGTCATGGCAAGGTTCAAGGAATGGTTGTGGCCTCTCATGTGGCTGCTATATGCAAGTGACCCTTCTATCACAAAAAAAGAAAAGAGAAAGTTTGAGGTTTTGAAGTCACTCTATGGATGCCATGTACGATAGTTATGTACCATATATATGCATTGTAGATGGACAAGCATTTGAAATTTTGGTATTTTGAAGAATAAATTCATTGTGTTGAACTAGATAGTTTATTGCTCTAGACAGATAATTGAGATTGCACAAAGCTTTGTCTCATGAGAGCCAAAGGTTCAAGATATAAATTGGCATTATGAAGCATAGTGTTTAAACCAAAATTTTGACACTAGGGGATGATAGAAGAGTTACATTGAATCCGACTAATTGATCCTTTTACAACCCCATCTACATCAAACCCTCATATAGAAATCACCTTACTACATACACCACCTCAAATTTAAAAATGCCAAGCCCACTCTACAGACTTCTATAGATGGACAAGTTTGAAAAAGGAGATATTTGTCCTCATGTTTGTAGTTCTTTGTGTCAATTTTAGGGTGCATCGCATATGGCTATAGGAGGGTAGTGGGGGGGATTAACCCCACTAGTATTCAAATGCACAGTGAAGGATTCAGGGTAATTGTGTTTGCTCAAACCCCAAAGGTGTTACTAAAACTAGATGAAAAAGAAAGATCTAACTTTAGTAGGGCTAACCAATGCAGGGAAGCCTCGATTATTAGTGCAATTAGAGGAAGCTAGAAAATTGGGAACAAGAAGAACCTTCATGATCAACTACTTAGTATGCAAGCAAATACAAAGAGTTCAACATTTGAAACCCCTCATGCAACTGAATGGAACATTATGCCTCCACATTGCTGTCATCTTACCCCTACTATACCTCATGCGACACAGCTCCTAGGGTGGTTACACATAGAGCAAGGGGCTACTTGTCAATGTGTTGAAGGACCAATAAAAACAAAGCTTTAATGTGGTGGGCACACTTCCCTTTATGCACAAGGCTAAGCTCACATTCACTTCCTTACATTGTATATGCATTTTCTCTATTTTTTCGAGTAAGGGAGCTTCCCTACCTTTAAGTCATGCATGCATTTTTTTACTAGGGGTCTAAATGAAGTCCACTAATTAATAAAGAAGAGAAATTGAAATATGCTTTGGTGGGTGTCCAATGTGTAAAGACTGATAAACACAAGTGTACTCACCATTTTAGTATTAAAAAGTTACGCATTGCCTTGTAAATTAAAGGTATGAGACAAGATTTCTTCTTGTCGTCAATATGTATGTGCACACAAAATGGACATCCATTTGAGTGCCTATAGCAACATGTAACCAACTTAAAGAATGTCCACTTGTACATCCACAAATAGGAGCTACTGAAGTAGCATTACATTTTCCTTCATTTGATAGACCAATTTGTCTACCAAGAAATTATTCTTGTGGGCACCATCTTTGTAAAGCTTTCATTAATGTTAAAGAAATCAAAACTCTAAAAAGGATATCTCTTACTTAAAAACACTGGTTGTGACCATATAACAAGTTCTCCTAACTCTAACTACTCTAAAAAAGAACATATCATCATCACTCAAACATTTATTTGCTGTTAAGAATCGTGTGGTGGGGGGCCTTGCTTGAGCTGCTATGCCAAACACATAGCATATACATAAGAGGAAGCTCACTCAGGAACACAAGAAGAGAGATGGAGGTCAAAATGTTTTCTTGCTAGTTTCTTCTTCTTCTTTCACCTACAATATAATGTCCACAAAGTATAGATAAGATACAACATAAAGGAAAGTGGCCTACTAAGTCAAACAATGCATAATTGACTATATTAATCAACTCGTACTATAACTATGCCAGCTGTTAGGTGCAACAAACTAAATATAATAAGTGATAAGTCAATGGCCATGTGAGGATCATAATGACCATCAACATGCTAAGTGTAGACGTGCAAACCCATCTAGCCATGTGGTTGATCATCAATGTCCGCACGTGTTGAGATTTCCATCTCAACACTCCCCCTCAAGCTCAATTATATTGTTAACCTTGGTGCAAAGAAAGCACAAAGAAAGAAAAGAAAATTAAAAAGATATAGGATAAATCAAAAAAAGGTGGTCCAATGGAAAAACAGGAGAAAAAGAGCCAAAAGTGCAAGAAGGAAGCTCAAAAGTCTGAGGCAAGTGCTTAAAGAGGAAATGTATATTTTAAATATAAAAGTGTACCCTAAATCCTTGTAAAAGAGTGACATCCTCCCTCCTGTGCAATTTGTAAATGTAGACAAGCATGGTTGAAGAAACAATATAAATAGAAAGGGAATAGGGAAATAGGACCTAGGCTAAAATAGCTAGTCATGTAAAAAAGGAATGGGCACCCAAGAGGAGTAGGGCATGTAAAAAAGGTAAAAAGTAAACGAAAAAGCTCATTCTTGTGTGTAGCCCAAACTAGCTCTCCTTTCCTTCTTTTTTTTCTTATTCTTGCTTATGGTTGTGCTTGAGAGAGGGAGTGAGGGAGTGAGTATGTGAGGGTGAGGGACCGTGGGAGGAGAAGCTCTCCATCTTCTCCTCTCTTCTTCTTCTCTTCTCTTGTCTCACACATGGCTATGGAGCTTGGAGCTTGGAGCTTGAGGATTGATCTTACTTGATCTTGAACCTTGTATCGTTGAGCTAAGAAAGAGCTTGTGGGAGGAGGCAACTCAATCGAGTGGGAAGGTAAGCTCACTCTACTCGTAGGTGTGAGAGTGCACATAGCTATGTGAGAGGTAGCCATTGCACTTAGCTTGAAACACTTGAAGCAATAAGTAGTCCATGTGTCTTGGCGGTAGAGCAAGAAGCTGCAACATTTTGGTTCCATTGTTGGGACCAACGGATTCAATCTTTGAGTGCTTGCATGCTCTGAATCAAGCATTGGAATAGGGTTTGCCCCAAACTGGTGCTTGAGCTAGGTAGGAAGTGAGTCAAAAGGCATTCAATCTCTTTTCAAGTAAGTTTTTTGATTTTATAGGTTTAGGCAAGTGAGTTGGATTAGTTAAAGTGCTTAATTGTGATTTGGATACATTTAGGTAGGAAAAACTCAAGAAAAACATAGAAATAAATAGTAGGATTGTTGTTGTAAACAAGGTGAAACATGGAGAAAAAGGGGTTTCAATGCATTAAGAGAGGAAAGAGAGAAGAAGAGGAGTTTTGAATTCACACATTTCATCATATAACCACTTGAAGTGCAAAAGGAAAAGAGAAAGCCTTATTTGGCACAAGATCACTCCACCACATGTGTATTTAGTTTATGTAACATTGCAAGCTGATTTGTATAACAAGAAACACACTAATGAGGTCTAAGTAAGGAACAAGCCCACAATAGGAGCAAACCTTGAGAAGTCAGGTACAACTTGAGAACCAAAACCTCAAGCGTACAACTACAAATTGACACAATTCGAGATACAGCTTTACCCAATCTTATTGACACACTTGTTTCTCAAGAAACCACTGACATGTCTAGAACCCAGCACCAACCGTATAGATAATGAGCTCAACTTGGGAGATTTTCCTTTTGACATTCAGCACAAACGGTAAACCAGTATGACCTGCAAACCAAAAGGTGCATCATGGTAGACCACAACTAAGGATATCATTGCCGATCTCGAGGAAGATAGAAGGTTGGCAAGGAAAGTGCTACAAAGCATAGCCACCTACAACTAAGAGTGGTGAGCTTAGAAGCTGAAACAAGACATAGAAATGCGTGAGGTCCAACACATCTTAGCTTCTGAATGTTGAGAGGGAGAGAGTGTTATGCTAAGTGAGCTTCTCACAAAGTGACTCTTAGACAATATAGCCGTAGAGCAAAGCAGAGCAGTCCTAGCAACTACATTGCTAGCAGGACTAGAAATCACACAAACTCTAAGAGCCAGACCAAAATGCCTATGGTTGCTAAGCAACTCAATAAGTATCAATCCGATAATGACCCATATAGCTTCATGGAGCAATTTGAACAAGTATCCAAGGAGAATGGCCTCATGGACCTTGCTTAACAAAAGCACAAGATTTCAGACTTTGTCTAGGAGAGGCGGATGTGGTTTACTAGCCTAGTAGAAACTGCCAAACTGAATGATTTAATAAACTAAAGAGTCTCTTCATCAAGAGGCTCTCCGAGGCAAGATACTCTAACAAACTCATCATTAGGATGATGAATGTCAGCCAAAAGGATAAGGAGAATATTTGAGACTATGTCACTAACATGCGAAGTCTCTTAAAGAAAATCCCAATGGCAGAATGACCTAATGAACGAGCAGTCTCCACTATATTTATAAATAGAGCGAAGAGTTCTACAAGGCCTTGGTGAGCAACTCAAACCTATAAAAGGATGTCCTAGCTAGGGTCTTTGAAGAAGCCATATGCATGGATGACCTACTCAAGGAGAGAAGCTCCGGAACCACAACCCAAGAGGGCACTACCACTAGATCCTCAGAGAGGCCTATGTGATGATCAACAAGAGATCTAGCCAGAACACACAAGACAAGGGAAAGGGTGTTGACCAGAGCCATGAATTGGCAAATATGAAGCTAGAGTTGGCTAAGCTTCAAGAGATGATGAGAAGGCCCACACAACCTCATGTCCAATGCATGCATTGCAAAGGAAATCACCTCCCAGAGCTGAGTGCTTGGATCCTAGGTCAAGACCATGTGTAGATTTGGGCATGACGCGATTTATTGCAAATTTCCAAGATGATTTTTGTACCTGCAACTATACAAACAACCATACTACCTAGGGAATAGGACGCCGAGCTTTGAAAGGGAAGCTCCATTAGCTCTCCCAACACTGAACGACTCAAAGCCAACCGTCCCTAGGATCGACATCAATCCTATAGGGATACCTAGACCTGGACCCATTGTGACCTATCCACCAATCAGCACTCTGATACATTACATAGAGGAGCCGAACAAGGACAAAGCATATGTAGACCCTTACATCTCATACAACAAAGAGGGCAACTCCATTCTAATGGACTTCATACCAATGCTAGTGATGGCATTAGGCAGGGGAAGAGGTCAAGGTCTAAGAGAATAGCATTAAGATCCCATCACATGCTGAACTTGTGATCATCCAAGGGGTATATCTCATCACTGTACTTACCCTGAAAGGGAGCAAGCCAATTGAGACAAAGTCGAACTAAGATGTCCAGAGTGCGAGATCACACACTTATATGCCCAATGCCCTAGGCAAAAACCTTCCACTAGTTCAACAATTGTGCCATTCGTACCCTTGGGGTTATTAGGAGTCAAGACACTTGATGGTGAGGCTACCCCGATCCTGTTGAATGTCATGACCCAAGCACAAATGTAGTAGGCTAGTATCTCATTACCCAAACCTAGCAATATTGATGCAGTTTCAATAGGGAAAAAGAGCCATAGGAGGAGGAGAAAGAGAGCCAAGACAAAGGTAATGCTTAAGACAGATGGTGCCACCACACTACCCAAGGGGAGCATGTCAAAAATGCGGGAGTAGAAACATTGACTCCTAAGATGAAAAAAAAGGGAGTGACAAGATTAGGGAGTATCTTGGCATGAGGCGCTAATTGGAAGTAGTGGATAAGGTCAAGAAGTGGGTGAGAGAAGCCCATAAGGACCTCAAGGATGCCAAACCTATCATGGAAGACAAGATCGATGAGCTCTCTAGCATGAGCACACCAGTCTCACCTACGGGGCTAAGATCAAGATTGAGAGATGCATCCGCACCCCATCTAGCACCGCATAGACGAAGCCTAGACACCACATGCATGCAAACTGACCGAGATCACTAGCAAAGGGGTGTAGAGCCCATTAAAAATCAAGCGATTGGCAACCTGCTCACAACATTGATATCAGCCCCTGTGGCTCTACCTCTGGGAGAGTTGCTTAGGCAAAACCCAATACTATGGCAAGGGTTGAAGCAATGGGTAAAAAGACCTGATGAGCTTGGAGCAACCGACTTCCCTAACCACAACACAGTGATGCATATACCGAGGTTAACCCTAAACTCAGTGCCTAAGTCTTTGCATCTAAATGCTTTTTGGGAAGGCACATAGATGCAAGTAATCTTACCCATTAATGCATTAGGAGATGCCACAAGGAAGGGAATTGTAGATACACAAGCGGGGGTCAGTGTGATCAGCCATACAATCCTACAGGCTTAGGGTAATCCTCTTGTGGAGAGCACTAGGTTTAACATCACATTGGCTAATGGAATGAAGGTCAAACCATTTAGAGTGCTAAAAGGCTAGCCCTTGAAGATAGCAAGAGTCCATTTCTTAGTGAACTTCATAGTCATGAAGGTAGTGGACTATAGCATCTTGCTAGGCCGACCTTGGATGTGAAACACGCGAGTAATAGAATACTAGGGAAACGGTCTAATGTTCTTGGGCAACAGATTTTGGAGGATGGGAGAGTCAAGATAGATATCTAGAAAACCATGCCAGTCGACTTGGATGCCATCTCTACTATTCTGTAAGGAGACTCACAAGTCAGTAATCCCTACGAGCCACTAACAAAGTATATCCCTTGTCGCAAGGACGAGCGGGATTGGATGCACCTCCTAGCCACCATCAATCTACCATTCTTGGATAAAGAGGAGGATTATAAGTAGACTTCTAGAGAATCTAGTGAGTCCCACAAAGTCACACCATCTCAGCTCTACCAACAAAGAGTAGGACCCCACCATCAGTAGTACCACTCTACATGATGGCTAGGAGCTCTAAAAGGTGAATGATCATGTCTTTTGCGATATGGTAGTAGGACCCCATCATCAGTGGGATCTAAAAGGCTAGAGCTTCAATGACATGCTTCATGAAAGTTTGTAGTGGAAATTTGTAGTTAATGCACAAATGAATAATCCTATTTTCTACAACTTTCAATCGGTTCAAAACATTAGGGTGGATGTGTGCACTAGTAGGAAGATACATTTTTAGCAAAGGTTGGTCTTCTATTTTGGAGCTGAGAGGTTGAAAGAGATCTTGTTGTCCCCTGACCCCATAATATTCCCTATTTTGGATTATAGCATATCCTTTAATGTGCACATATTCATTCTACTCTAAGTGTATCCCAGAACCATAGGGATTTGTATGGACCTATTCATCCTCTTGCCAGGTGAACTGTGCACATAATAGCTAGCATAAAGCTTAGGTTCCAAAATATCATAAGAGACTTATTGGGCCCTTGTCGTTCCAAAATATCATAAGAATGACTAGTATATGCATCATTACCATCCAACACTTTCTCCTTCTGAACCACTAGAATCTCCATCAAATCTGAACCACTAGAATCTCCATCAAATCGCAAATGACTAGTATATGCATCATTACCATCCAACACTTTCTCCTTCTCTTTGTCTTTACATGTAACACTTGTAGATGCACTTGAAGATGTGGGGCTACTTCTTAGTCTCCCAGACCAATGGCTAACTACATATATAGTACCAGATGACCTTTCTGGTCCGCTAAGGCTCTGAGATTTTTGCTTTTCTTTCTGCACATAACTATCATGATGATCATCATCATCCAATGCATAACCACTAGATGCATACCAACTGTTCATCTCATCATAAATAACATCCTTGCTCACTTTAAACTCACTTGTGAATAGGTTTATAACAATGATACCCTTTTTTTCTAAAGAGTATCTACTAAAAATACATGTTTTATCCTTTGGATCAAGCTTCTTTCGTAGCTCGTCTGGCAAATGAACATATGTGATACAGCCAAACACTTTCAAGTGTGACACATCGGGCTTCTTGTCTTCTGTAAAGCATTATTTGGGAGTCATCTCATGAACTACAACAGTGGGAGTCCTATTCATATTATAGACAGTAGTACGAACAACTTTAGACCAAAAATGTATTGGCATATTCTTTTCAGCCACCACCAATGCCTGCGCAACTTTCCCAATATGCCTATTCTTTCTTTCTATAACCCCATTTTTTTGTGGGGTATACCTACAAGTAAACTATCTATTTATCCCATGAGACCTCAAGAAGCCACTAAACTCATTAGAGATGTACTCTCCCCCTTCATTTAATCTCAAGAACTTAACGTTCAAGCCTGTTTCTATTTCAATAGTAGACTTGAGCTATAAAGTACTCAAATAAATCACTCTTTTCCTTTATGAAATATACCCATAGTAGCTTACTTGAATAATCATCAATAAACATGACAAACTATTTGCTGCTACTAAGAGATATGCTCTGTGTAGGCCCTTGAACATCTGTATGCACAACATAAGTATATTTCTGCTCACATCTCTATCAAATGAAAAAGGTTTTCTTACCTACTTACCAAACTGACATGCTTCACACACTTTGTGAAATTTTGTAACTCTTAAAGCACGCAACCCTATAACTAATCCTTTGGACTATATTAATTTCAACCGTTGCACATTTGTATGTCCAATATATTTGTGCCATATTTCAATATCTACAACTACTCCTTTGCCTTTAGCATACATAGCAACATTCATTGAAAGAATTCTAGCATCTAAACTGAACATGTGGCCAACTTTACTTCCTTTTGCGACCAACCTGCACTTATAATTAAAATCTTCTATAAAACAACCTTTTTCATTAAATCAAATCTACATCCCTTGCTCTACCATTTGGCCAATAGATACTATATTTTTTGTGATTGATAACACATGTAATACATCTAATAGACTCTTTGTTCGGCCATCATGCAAGGATAAGGGAGCCTTTCCAATGTGTGAGATTAGGTGGAATGAATGATCACCCATCTGCATATAACTTGATTTTGTAAATCTTACATCTCTCCAAACCATACAGCATGACTGGTCATATGTTTAGATACACCTAAATCAGCATACTATACATCATTACATGCCCCCTTTCCTGTAACAGCATTCATCATATGTTGCATAAGAAACAAATGCTCATTTTTATCTTTAGTCTGTCATGAAAACAATGCACAGTTGCAATTTACCACTATGGATATCATCCTTCTTAGCATAACAATGGGTTGCAATATGACCAATTTTTCCATAATAATGGCAAACAATAGTAGAATTTCCAAAACCTCTGTTCTGCTATCCACCTCTTCCTCTAAAGCTCCCCTTGCCTCTAAAGTTTCCACGGCCTCCTGAAACTTGCATTTCATTGAATTGTTGATTTAACATATTTTGCTGGTTATCACTAGCATGTCCCATATCATGGCCACTCAAAGAGGATATGTGACATCCTCTTCCTAAACTTGAGTAAACTATGTTGGGGGTAAAGGCGCCTCTGCCTAGCCACCCATGTATTACTATACTGACAGATTTCGCACCTGCACACTGCAGGTGGGGGCAGGCACCCATCACTATCACTTTATTCTTTATTCTTTCAGTGACATTTAAATAAAGGGAAGGCTAGTCACACATTGTGACTGTTGGAGTTCCCACATTTAGAGTCTCTCTCTTTCTTGCTCTTACTCCATCTGCCATAGCTCTCACCTCTGTGCTCTCTTGCTCGATCCTTCTCACCTTTCAACTAGTATCAAAGCTTTGTTCTTCAAGGTCTTGAACATGGTCAAGCACTCCTTGAGCATTCATTCGAATACCTACACTCTTGTCTTCACTCTTGGTAGTCATTGCCACACCTTTTGAGCTTCCGGTCAGTCTCATCCTTCTTGGGCAAGCATTGGGCCTTCTTAGGCAACCTTAGGGCATTCATCTACAAGTATTGGAGCTCTCATTCCACTCTTTATTTCAATCCACAGCGTTTGAAGAGCAGGGCAACCATGGCTCAACCAATGAAGGTTTTGAACTGAGCTCTGTCTCTTCTATACTTATTGAGGCCCCTCGGGAAGCTTTTTTGGGAGCCATAGAAGCTCCCTAACCATCAAGTAGTGCCCAACTCCCTCAGCAACATCAATAACATGATTTAAACAGGTTGCGCCATTTTCTCAACCTGTCAAAAATGTGGCCTTCATTCTAGCACTTTTTCAAGCCATTGGCACTACACAAAGGTCTCATTTAAGGCATATGAGCATACTTCAACCATGGCATTGAAGGCTTGAGCTTAGCATCGACATTTGGGTCTAATATACTTCAGTCCATAAATTTCATAATAGTCCACTGGTAGCCCCAAACAGTGCTACATTAGCATTTGATATTTATGCTTGCTTGGTACTAGTTATTGATGTCATTTGATGTTTATGCTTGCTTGGTACTAGTTATTGATGTCATTTGGTACCCGAATCATGACCGGGGATGTTATCGAAAGCTATGCATATGATATGCCATTGATTTGGATTTTGGCCCTATTTATGCTCATTTTGACAATGAATTTAATGTTGTAATAGAGCAAGACTGAAGATATTTAACTCGTGTTATGTTATGCCTATTGGTCTCGAGTGCTTCTTGGATGCTTGTTAGGAATATTTGGATGCAAATGGAGGTTGGCAAATGTCTTAGATGGTTTCGAAATGTATTTTGAGCCTCGTTTGAGCTCTGTATTTGTTGGCACTTACTTGACATTGGTCTACACTGGCGTGCTTTGTGATAGAAGCTATACCTATGGTCTATGCATGACCCATTGGTGCATGCTTTGAAGCATATGTCAGTGATGCATGCTACCTACATTGTTTGAGCTTCTTTGCCACTTGGAGATTCAGTTGGGCTTGTACTTGGATACTTAGGAACCTCTTTTGGGTGTTTCTTGGCTTGTCAGAGATTGACTTGGGTTCGTATATGATGTACTTGGATGCTATCAAATGCTTGACCGCTTACATGCTCTTGGTGCTCTCATGCTGTACGGTCTTGGCTATGAGATGTCTTATGCATTTACATGCCATCTCTGAGCTTGGTTGCTCATTTTCCATTGAATTTTGTGCCAATGGGAGCTTTATGCTTATGGTCTTGGATTTACCCAGAGCTTGTGGTTATGCATTTGAGCTAGTGTAAGAGATTTGAGACTCAAATCTCTTACACATCCTTGGCTATCATATTTGCTTGGTAGATGCTTCCATGTCTGCTCTTGGATGCTTATGAGCTGATTTGATCCATCTTCATTGAGCATACACGAACCTTTGTTAGGTCTTTGCCAGTGGTGCATACATCTTGCTTATTACTCAGGGGATGTGTTAGTTGTACTAACGAACTCTCTTGACAGATTTGGGTGTTTGGATCATGTTCATTGGCTGTCATAGTGCCTTTGTTATGCCTGCTTGATGCAGGATTGGTGGACTTGGCAGTCACTATTGTCATTGAATCTCTAGTAGTTCACTATTTGCTCTCATTTACTCACTATTGTTATTTATTACAGCAAGCTGTTTTATGCAAAATGCTATGTATTTATTGGGCTAAATAATGTCATTTTGATGTACTATTGATAGTACTTGGTGGGCAGCATCATTGATCACCTACACTTTTGCCATTTTGTCTTGGTTTGCTCGTAGCTTTGGGATGTTTACAACAGTATGTAGCAAGCTATTTTGACTGTCTGCATTGTTTCTAGCTTGCATTATGGCTAGTTTTTCCATTGATAATGCTATATTCAACATCATTAAGTTGGATGGTACGAACTATGGATATTGGAAAAGCCAAATATGGCAAGTGTTGGTGTAGAAATTTTAGGTTAAACCATTGAGATTGAGTGGGCAGAAGCCCGCAATGATGCCTAATGATCAATGGCTTGAGCTTGATGAGTTGTGCAAGTCCACTATCATATTGTCTCTCACAGAACACGTACACTACAATGTAGTTGAGGAATCACAAAGTACATGGGATCTTTGGGAGAAAATTAAGAACTTATATGACAAGAAAAGTCATGATTCCCAGATGTACTGGTTAAAACAACCTATGGATCTCCACATGAAGGAGAATGTGATTATGTCTGCTCATTTGAGCCAGTTCCATTCTATCCTGAAACATTTGGTTTCGCTGGGCATTGATTTTAAGGAGGATGTTAGTCCCTTTTTCTTGCTTGGCACTCTTAATGACTCTTGTGATATCTTTCGTGCTACTTTATGTACCTCTGCTACTACACTTAATCTATCTGATGTCGAGAGTGCTCTTCTTCAGGAAGAGATAAACAAAAGAATTTGGATGCCTCACGTGTCTCTCATGCATTGACAGTTAAAAGCAGGAATAATGGAAATGAAAAGAGTGGCTGTGGACGAGATTCTCAGAGATCCCGCTCCAAGTCTCGTGGGAAATCATGCAGCAAATCCCGTGGCAGAAATGCAAATGTTACATGCCATCATTGTGGGAAAAAGGGCCACATTAGGCCACAATGTCATGAACTACACAATGAAAGGTGCAAGGAAAAGGGGAAAGAGAAAGTGCAGGAGAAGTCCTCTGATCACAGTATTGTACCTACAAAGTTTAGTGTTAAGATTGAGGAAATTAATGTTATGCAGCTTGAGGACTCTAATGGAGATTATAGCAAGGAAAAGGGGAAAGAGAAAGTGCAGGAGAAGTCCTCTGATCACAGTATTGTACCTACAAAGTTTAGTGTTAAGATTGAGGAAATTAATGTTATGCAGCTTGAGGACTCTAATGGAGATTATATTCTTGCAGCTTCTTCATGTGATGCCTCACAGATGACTGACACTCACTCTATGTATGTCCAGTGTTGGCTTTCGGATTTAGGTACGCCCTTTCATGTGACACCCCTCAGAGACTGGTTTCATACATACCACACTATTTTTGGTTCTATGCATCTTGGTGATGACAAGTATCTTGATATTGTGGGCACAAGTGATGTTATGTTGCAGTTTCCCTCTGGCGGCACTTTTCTTATGCATGATTTACACCATGTACCTGCATTGGCCCGCAGTCTTATGCAAGCTTATACTTGTAAGAGGTGCCAAGTCCAGCAGCCTCTACCCCTTGGTTGTATTTGGTTCTACTCTTGATCATGTTTTGGCAGTGGGTTCTATCATGCATGTATCTCTTTGGCATGCTCATTTGGGGCATATGTCTTTTAAAGGAATGAAAATGCTCCGTGCTTTGCAATATATCTCGCCTTTTGACTCTTATAACTTTGTGTCATGTGATCATTGTTTATGTGGTAGGCAGACTAGGAACTCGCATAAGGAGTCTGGTATGTCACGCATGGGTGAACCATTGGCTCTTGTGCATTCTCATGTTTGTGAACCCATGCCCTATCAATCACTAGGACGTGCGAAGTACTTTGTTACATTTATTGAATACTTTTCATGTAATGTTTGGGCTTATCCCTTAAAGCAAAAGTCTGATGTCTTGGTAGTATTTCAACGTTGGCTTGCTTTAGTCAAGAACCAGACTGGGCATAGGTTGCCTAAGGACAAATAATGAGGATGAGTATGACTCACATGCTTTTGAGTAGTTTTGTGATGAGCAGGGCATTAAGCATCAGTTAAACACCCCTTACACCCCTCCCCAGAATGGTATGACTGAGCCCATGAATAGGACTATCCAGGAGAGAGTACACAATATGCTTAGCCATGAAAGCTTACCACAACATGTCAGGGCTGAGGCAATTACGACTACAGTGTATATCATTAATAGATTGCCTTGAGTGGCATTAACTTTCAGGTTGTAGAGGAGGTATGGACAGGAAAGCCTCCCTCTTATACTCATTTGCATGTCTTTGAATGTGAGACATTTTGCCATATGCCCAAGGACCAACGCAATAAGCTTGATCTTAAAAATGTGAAATGCATATTCATTGGCTATGGAGATGCAGGTGAGATGGGATATCGTCTTTGGGATCTGCAAGCGCAAAAAGTCATCCGCAGCCATGATATTATAAAGCTCTGCCATGCAAGTGGGTGTACAAGTTGAAAAGTACCCCTGGACACCCCAGGCTAGCATACAAGGCTAGATTGGTAGCAAAGGGTTTTAAGTAGGAACATGGTGTTGACTTTGATGAGGTCTTCTCTCCTATGGTTAAGATAACCACCCTACGCTTGGTTTTGATTTTGATTGCACAGCTTGACTTGAACTTGTATCAAATGGATGTCTAGACTACATTCTTACATGGAGACTTGCATGATGAGATTTACATGGAGTAGCCTAAGGGCTTTGCAGAGAGTAGCAGGGAACACCTAGTGTGCAAATTGAGGAAAAGTCTTTATGGCTTGAAGCAGGCACCTAGGGAATGGTATCATAATTTTGATACATTTATGTAGTCACAAGGATATAACCGTAGTGCTATGGATCCGTGCTTGTACAGGAAGAAAGACCATGGTGGATCTTTATTGATTTTGGTACTCTATGTGGATGACATGCTTTTGATAGGGAAAGCTCATGATGAGCTAGATGCTCTTAAGGCTCAGCTCAAGAAGAGCTTTGAGATGAAAGATCTAGGACATGCTTCTCATATTCTTGGTACGCGCATTATGCATGATAGGCATCAAGGACTACTCTATCTATCACAGAGAGAGTACATTCATAAAGTCCTTGAGTACTCCCGTATGCAAGATGTAAAGCCTATTGGTTATCCATTCCTTCTCATGTGAAGATATCACATGCCAATTGTCCGCAGACAGATGAGTAGAGGGCCAAGATGGCCAAGATTCCTTATGCATCTGCAGTGGGCAGTCTTATGTATGCCATGATAGCCACCCGTCCAGATATTGCTTTTGCAATTGGTGTTGTGGCGTGTTATATGGCTACACCCAACAAGAGGCACTGGGATGCAAGGGCACTGCTGATACGTGCATATGTTATGGCAGCCCTAGGATATAGGAGTCATGGGATACACTGACTCTGACTATGCAGGACATTTAAATAGTAGGAAGTCCACCTCTGGCTATGTATTGACTTTTGCTAGAGGTGTTGTTTCATGGATGTCTAGGGTGCAGAAATGCACGTCCCTTTTTACTACAGAGGTGGCGTATGTTGCAGCCAACTGAGACTTGCAATGAGGCCATTTAGTTGGGTCATTTGGTTGTTGACCTTGGTATTGCAGATGCTATCCCTAGACTTCATTTGGATTCTATGAGTGCTATCCAATTAGCCAAGAATCCGGTCTTTCATACCAAGACAAAACACATTGAGGTGAGGTATCACTTCATTCATGGGGTTGTTGAGGACAAGTCTATTGACCTTGTCAAGATCTCAACTTACCAAAGTCCTACAGACTTGCTCACAAAAAGCCTCTCCACAAAGTACTTTTCCTTCCTTAAGAAGTTGATGGGCGATGGATGAGATGACGTCTTTCCTCATCCTCTTATATCTATGTACATGTTGTATTGTCCTTTTTTCTTTTTTTCTTCTCACTCCTCACTAAAGTAGATTCACCTTTAAGGGAGGTTGTTGGGGGTAAAGGCGCCTCCACCTAGTCGCCCGTGTATTACTATACTGACAGTACCCGCACCCGCACACTGCAAGTGGTGGGCGCCCATCACTATCACTTAATTTTTTATTCTTTCAATGACATTTGAATAAAGGGAAGGTTGGTCACACATTGTGACTGTTGGAGTTCCCACATTGGAGTCTCTCTCTTTCTTGCTCTTGCTCCATCCTCCATAGCTCTCACCTCCGTGCTCTATTGCTTGATCCTCCTCACCTTTCAAACTACTTGGACATATTCACCATTTCTTTTAGATGAGTCACCCTGCATATTGATCTCTTCAATAATCATGAGAGAGACCAACTCATCAAAATTTGGAAATGGCTTTCATACATATACAGAAGTGGACAAATGATTTTCAAGACTTCTCATTATTAAGGCCACTCAAAGTAGATGAAAGTAAATCATCATTATTAATCATTGGATCAATAGTTGCCAAAGCATTTGAAATTCTTCTCCCCTTCAAAACATATTCATTGATAGGCATTTGTCATTTCTTCAAAGTATTCAACTCTTGCTTGAGTTGAGTATTCCATGCCTTTGTATTTATTGAAAACATATTCTCAAAATTTGTCCAAGCTCCATGTGAAGTTTCTGCATTCCTAATATGTCCCAACATAGTATTATCAATGATTGCAGATAGCTAATATATCACCTTTTTGTCCTATGCATTCCATTCTTTACATGCCTTTAATTCATCCGCAGTCATAGGGTTACTTAGCTCTAGCTCCTTTTCTTCACCTAAAACAAACTCATAAAGGCCTTTTTCAATAAGGAAGTTCGTCATATAGAATTTCCATGATGGGTAGTTATTCTTGTCCAGCTTCTCAATGATGGGGTTTCCACTATTCTCTACCATTATCACAAAAATTATACAAAACAACAAATACTTCTTCTATAACCTTTCACAACAAGTGCATAGCCATATACCAAGCAGTCTTTTTTTACTAACTGCTCAATAATACATGAGAGTGCACCCACTTTCGACCAACACAGCCAAAATTGCAATAATACATGAGAGTGCATAGCCATGTACCAAGCAGTCTTTTTCCCATAAAAAGTGAAAGGTGTCTTCCTCCTTCTTTCCATAGAAAAAGAAATGGGATTAGTTAGTTGAAACTTCCAAATTTCATTATTGGTAGGTAATTGTTGGGATAACCACCACCATAAAAGGACATTCATTTTATTTGAGGGGGTGGTCTTCCATATCCTCTTGCAATTAGCCCAATCTCCATTGTTAGGATTAAATCTCTCAGCGATTTGACCTAGGGGCATAACTTGGGAATGTTGCTGGTCCTAGAGGCCTACCCAAACAACCACTCCCTTAGTGCACAAAGCCTTCACATCCTGGGATTTTAATGAACATAGGAGCCATGCTCATAGGGGAAGGGGGAAAACCAAATGTTATGGATTAATGAGACGTCACCAGATCTTCTACCCTTATGGACTAGTGCAGCCTCCAAGAGTTTTGTACCAGCTAGTGACCAAAGCTTGGCTAACACTCGATTAAGGGATCTTGACCTACAAATGTGGGCATGCAAGGATGTCTTGCCAATTAGTGTTACTCCATGAACTCCCCTTAATCCTAGTTGCTATGATCCACTCCTATAGAATACACATCCATGGCTGACTATTGTCCTTCTTCTTGAGGAGTAACAAAGCCATACCTAAAGCATTATTGGGTAAGTTTTCTAGACTAGCTTCTCCCATTCTTTTTTGAGTAGTGATAGACTTCCAACTAACTTGTGGGGAGGAATTATTTCCATCAAAAGCCCATAAAAACTCTCAGATTAGTTTTTTCAACTTTAGCCCAAGTGGCTTGACTAAATGCCAAGGTTGAGGCTAGATAAACAACATTGGAGGTGATCATACTCTTTCTGACAATTAGTTTGCCAATGAAGGAGAAGGGCACTCCAACCAAACCTTTCATCTTTGCCTAAATTTTAGCATAAGACTAGTTGAATCTTTGGACCATAAAGACTCTTATCCCAATCAAGGCTTCTAGATACTTGACCCCTTCTTCAGACTTCAAAACTTTGAATCCCAATTCCAAGATCCATTGACTAGGCAAGGAAGAATAGCTCTGATTTGGTAACCTCCAACAATTAAGCCATTGAGCCTTCCTTTGCCTTGACAGTAGAGGTATTGTCATTTGCAAAAAATTGGACTACATCCTAAGATCCATTAGGGACTAGGAGGCCTCTGATCGTTCCTACTTGAATGTGCTTGTCAATCTTCCTAAGAAGAGGATCAACAATTAGGGCAAAAATCAGGGGTGCCAAGGCATCCCTACCTAATTCACTTGCATAAATTGAAGGGAGTAGAGACCACTCCGTAAATATTAACATAGGGAGAAGCTCCTTTAAACAAAGATGCAAAACCATGTTGATGAATGTGTTGCCAAATTTCAAAGCTTTTAGGAAACCCATGATAAATGTCCAACTCACCGTGATAGTCTAATGCAGTTGAGTAATGCCACCATATCAATAAAATAGGTTAGCCACAATTTATGAAATAATTATGATGGAAGTCTATCTAGTCTAGTTGCCAAATTTCAAAGCTTTTAGGACACCCATGATAAATGTCCAGCTCACCGTGATTGTCTAATGCAGTTGAGTAATGCCACCATATCAATAAAATAGGTTAGCCCCAATTTATGAAATAATTATGATGGGAGTCTATCTAGTCTAAGGGATATTTGGGACTTGAAGGTGTTGACAAACTCCTTGATCTCTTGAACAGTGAAAGGCCTATTAACTAAAAGAGCTTGATTAGTATCATTAGTAACAACTGAATTAGTAAGAAAGCCTTAGTGGAGCCTTTGTTCATAGGCTGGTAGTCTAGGTGGTTTTGTGCCCACTATGGAAGCCACATGCTCCTTGAAGGTGTGTTATAGTGGTGCACAGATCGGATGCTGTAAGCGCACATAGTGAGCGTCAGAAGGTCCCCAAGAACAAAAGAACTCTACTTTTTGCACACAAATCAATGTAGAAGACTTGCACGACATAAACAAGAGACCAATTGGGTGCAATCTCCCCCCATGCCTTGTGTGAGCGCTCTACAAAGCATGTATTTTTATGTATTAATCATCTTCAAGCTCAAATAATAGCCCAAATTACAAAATAGCACGCTTTTGGCTTTTGAGTTTGCTTTTGTGCCAAATAGAAATAAAGCTAATGGGCGAGCACCCAAGAAGTCATGCGTACCCAAATACAATGTCCAAATACAAATATCTAAATCGTGTGCCCATGCACATACAAAAATAATAAATAAATATCAAACGCCTTGATAAATAGGTGCGACAAAATATAGGCGCCATGCCTAAGATATGCGCCCATCAAATATTGACGATAACTGGAATACATGATATCCTCCAATGCTTTCCACTGCCACCGTTGCTATCTCTACACATCAACTGAAGCATTCACAATCGTTAGTAAAATAATACAATTAAACCGACAAAAGTGAATACCTAGCAGTCTTCAGCTACATAAATAAATCAATTGGTTAGAAATCATTCCTAACCTTAATTTATCATGAGTGCACACTCTAAACTCATAAACATTTATTAATTTAAATATGTATTTTGCGGAATCACCCGCTATGGAATCACCCATGTACACACTAAATTAACAAAATGCCCGAAAAGGATAGGCATCCCCATCGACTTCTCGCACAAAGAATCCACTTTGTGTATGAGCCCCGGTAATAAAAGTTTACGGAATCCACTGTAAAACCTCACAGAATCCACTGTGGCATGGAATCCACCGTGTAATATGCCTCCTGGCATCATACCCCCGGGATGGGATAGCAATTATCCTCAATTGCTATTAGCTCAATGTGGAGCTAACAGAGTGGGGAAAGCATTTAAGTCTCTAGTGTGCATCCATTGGGCCTCTTCAACAGGATGGTTTTTAAACTTGACCAAATATCTAGAATATCTACGGCCAGTTCTAGTGGTCATAAAGTCAGTATCTATAATAGCTTCAGGGTCAAGGATTTCACTCTCTTTATCTAACAAAGGTGGGTTTTCATAGACAGGGTGTACAGGTAATTGGCCTCTAAAGGGTCGTAATAAACTAATATGAAAGGTGTTGTGAAATTTTCAATGTTGTGGTAGTTCTAGTTTAAATGCATTGTCATTGATTTTGTGAATGATCTTGAATGGTCCATAGAATCTAGGTGCGAATTTCACAATTGGGTGTTTATCTACACTTTGTAATCTACATTTTTCTATATGTAACCAAACATAGTCATCAACTTTGAAATCCATAGCTTCTCTTTTCTTATATACTTGTTTTGTATATGATTGCTAGGCTTTGGCAATCATATCTTTAACTTCATAAAAAATAGTAGCGTGCATGTTAGCAATATCATCAGCAGTCTGAATTTTATTTGATAATAATGCAACAGGTGTAGACAATCTATAACCATAAATAACTTCAAATGGTGCTTTCTTTGTAGCTGTGTGTGGTGTATTGTTATATGCAAACTGAAGTAAACGTAGATGTGTATCCCATGTGTGTGGTTTAGAAATAGTGTAAGCACGTAAAAGATCTAAAATAGTACTGTTAGTAGCTTCTGTTTTGACCATTAGTTTCAAGATGAAATGCAGATGAAAAATCAATCTTTGTTCCTAAGTTAGCAAACAAAGTAATCCAAAAATTATTACAGAATCTAGAATCACAATCAGAAATAATAACTTTTGGTAATCCATGGTTAGTAAAAACAGTTTTCAAAAACAATTGAGCTGCTTGAGATGCAGTTAAAGTTTTCTTGCATGGAATGAAATATGCTTGATTGCTAAATCTGTCTACAACAATCCAAATCATATCATGGTTAGCTTTGGTGTTAGGTAAACCAGTGATAAAATCCATAGAAATCTGTTCCCATGGTCTTGATGGAATAGATAAGGGCATCAGTAAACCATACTGTTTACCATGGTGTCTTTTAACTCTTTGACAAAATAAACATTCAGAAACAAAGTTAGATATATTAGTGTCCATATGTGGCCAATAAAAATCTTCAGTCAGTGTACGCAAAGTAGATATAATACCTCTATAACCTTGATATGGAGGACAATGAATCTCATTCAAAACAAAAGATCTAAATGGAATGAATTGTCGGTCTTCTACTTAAAGCGTCGGCTACTACATTCTCTTTTCCTGGTTGATATTGTATAAGGGGATGAAAATTTTGAATGAAAGCTGCCCATTTAATATGTTTATCAGATATTTGGGGTTGACTAAGGAGATGTCTAACACTTTGTTGGTCAGTTTTAATCATAAACTCAGAACCCATTAAGTAATGTTTTCATTGTCGTAAGGCTTGTACTATATCTAACAATTCTTTATCATACGTAGAGTATTTAAGTTCAAATGGTTTCAGTTTACAGCTAGAATAGGCTATGGGATGATTATCTTGCATAAGTACGGCTCCTATTCCAGATCCGCTAGCATTAGTAACTACTAAAAAGAATGGTCTTTTGAAATCAGGTAGTTATAATACAGGGGATTAATGCATGTTTCAATAAATTAAAAGATTTTTGTTGATTAACAGTCCAGTTATACACAATACCCTTCTTTTAAAAGTTTAGTCAAAGGCAAAGCAAGTAATGAAAATTTTCGCACAAACTTTCTATAAAAACTAGCAAGACCTAGAAAAGAACGTAACTCATGCACATTTTTGGGTATGGGCCAATTTAAAATTGCTTTTATCTTTTTAGGTCAACCTTAATACCTTTTGATGAAACAATATGTCCTAGATATTCAATTTTTGTTTGAAAGAATTCACTCTTTTCTGGATTAGCATACAATTGATTATCTTTCAACAACTTGAAAACTAAAGACAGATGTTCATAATGCTCATTCTCATTTTTACTGAATATCAATATATCATCAAAGAATACTATAACACAATGCTGATATTTTAGAAATATGCGATTCATCATTCGACTAAATGTAGCAGGTGCATTAGTTAATCCAAAAGGCATCACTAGAAATTCATAATGTCCAAATTGTGTTCTAAATGTAGTTTTAAATATATTAGATTTATCCAATCTTACTTGATGATAACCAGATTTAAGATCTATCTTACTGAATATGGCAGAACCTTGTAGTTTATCCATAAGATCATCTACCCTAGGTATTGGATATCTATTCTTAACTGTAATTTTATTCAGGGCACGATAATCAATGCACATGCGATAAGTATTATTATTCTTCTTTACTAATAAAACAGGTGCGCCAAATGGAGAACTACTAGGTCTAATTAATCCTCTGTTTAGCAATTCCTCTACTTGATTTTGAATTTCTTTGTGTTCAATTTGGTTATGCCTATATGTGCTTTACATGGTGGTTGTGTACCAGGAATTAAATCTATTTTGTGATCTTGAGGTCGTGAAGGTGGTAGTCCAGGTGGTAAATCATTAGCAAAACAATCTTTAAATTGAGCAAGAAATTGTGTATGCCTAGGATGCATATGTTTTTCTTTAACTTGAAGTTCATTTACCCATATTAAATAAGTTTTTCTACTTTTACGTAATGCACGTTTAGCTTGAGTATGAGTAAGCAGTGGAAAATTATTAAAAGCGTGCATACCATGCAATGTAATTTGTTTTCCTTGAAAATAAATTTTAATTGAATGCGTAGAAAAATCTATGTCAGGATTATACTGATGATGCCAAGGCATACCTAGGATAATATCACTAGACTGCAAATGTACAACTAGGAAATTCCTTCGTTCAGTATATTCACCAATTTTAATTTCTAAATTATGCACCTCTTGTGTTCCATTATATCTTGTGCTTAGGAATGCTGCTTTAATGCGATAATGTGTAGAAACAGTTTGTAAATTCAATTCTTTCACTAACTTTGCAGAAATAAAATCATGTGTGCTACCATCATCATGCAAAATAATCTTTTCTTTACCATGCACAAAACATTTCATTGTCAACAAAGAATGCGGAGTTGGTATACCTGGCAAAGTATCCGTAGTAGTACCAATGTTGTCATCATCTTCTATAAAGTCAGGCATTTCCTCACGTTCTTCATCTTCCATTGCTCCAAGATAATTGATATGGACATGTGGCTTTTTTTATTGGCAATTGGCTAGATGTCCAGGTTGATGGCATTTGTAACAAACTATAGGTTTGGCTTTAGATACATTGTTTGCAATGGCAGCAAGTCTAGGAATATTGGGATTTGGATGTGAGGATGGCTTAGGGTTTGGATTGGTATTTGATGGCAAAGCAGGTGGTCGTGTCCAAGACTTACGGAATGTAGATGGAAGAAAACGACTTTGATTGAATCTTCTGAAATTTGAATTGAATTGCTTGGAACCATAGTTACCATTAGCTTGAAATTGTTGCGGACGCTTGTCTCTTCCTCGAATCTTGTCTTTAGTGTCATGAGCTAAGGAAATTGCATCTTCAAGGGTTGTTGGCTTGAACATATTGACTTTAGCATAGTAATGTCCAAGTAGGCCTGACATAAACTTGCGTTTGTGAGTCGCTTCAGGTACAACTTCGAGCATGCGAAGTTGTAGTAAGGTGTTCCAAAAATGTTCAGTGTATTGGAAAATAGGTTCACGATCTCTTTGCTATAGAAGATCCCATTGCTTTATGGCTTTTTCATGAAATTGAGGAGGAAGGAAATTCTGCAAAAACTTCTTTTGGAAACTCTCCCAGGTAGTGGGACAATCAATGCTCTTGCGAACCACAGTCCACCATAGAGATGCTCGATCGACTAAATGATTAGTGACACATTTAATTTTGTCTTTTTCAGTATATGTCTCTTCTTGAAAGTAATCATCAAACTGACTGATAAATGCAAGTACAGTCTTTCCATCTCGAGATCCATTGAAAGTACGAAATTTGAAGTTTCTTTTACTTATCTTTGTTTCTTTGCAGATGGATTGAGCTTTGAGTGTCACATCGATGGTACATCGTATAAGATCTTCGGGTTGCGGTCCATCTTTGTCAGTGGTAGATCATTGCAGATTGGCCAATTGAACTTGCAAAGCTTGTCGGGCTCTTCACTCTTCATCAAGCTACATCATAATTAAATCCAATTTTTGTTCCATCGTTGGTTCCAGAAGATCGCCTTCAGCCATTAAATCGTCCATATTTTGTTCCATCATCCTGTAAAAATCCAAAAGACCTCACACTCTCGAAATCTGATTAGCGGGATGAGCGTAGCTCAAAGGCGGGTATACAAGGCTTATAAATTTTTATTTGGCTTTTACGGTCTTTGTCTTTTGCGGTTGCGGTGTTCGTTGTCTTCGTAGAAATGGCGTATAATCTTCGTATGTCCTGCGTATGAACTTCTACGTGTGCTGAAACTGGTTCAGCAAGCTTGCGTGTGTGAACAGAGTCTTCCAGGGAGCAATAAATGGTTTCTGTGCTTCTGCGTAGGAACAGTCTTTATGGGAGTAATTGAGATAAGTCTGTTTTGACTTTTGTGGACTTGCAGGGCTTGCAGAAGTAATAGGACTTGCAGAACTTAGATGATTAAGCTTTTGTAAAGCTTAAGTGACTTAGTCTTAAGAAGACTGAAGCTGACTGTCGACGAATTTTGAGGGGGGGGGACTGTTTTTTACGCCGTTGCTGACGTCGACATGCCGCTGCCACCCATCGTGAATTTTCGTGGCTGAAGTTTTTTTTTATAAGCTTCTTATAAGCTTTTTTACTAAGGCTTGATAAACTTTGAAGTAAAGCTTGTGGATATGGAAGCTTACTATACTGTGAAAAAAAAATGTCTTGAAGAAGGAGATGTAGAAGTGGTCCTCCGCCTCCTTAGGCCAGTCCTTCGAGATCAGAGGCTGCAGATAGGGGTTCTTGACCACCACGAATTCACCCGTATCGACCGTTCGCGATGAAACTAACTGTAGAGCTCGATCGTTCCAGGAGCTCTGCCTTCGCGCAATATGGTAAGCGATTGGAAGCTCTCGATCTCAACTTTGCTCTGATACCACTGGTGCACAGATCGGATGCCGTAAGCGCGCGTAGTGAGCGTCAAAAGGTCCCCAAGAACAAGAGAACTCTACTTTTTGCACAAAAATCAATGTAGAAGACTTGCACGACATGAACAAGAGACCAATTGGGTGCAATCTCTCCCCATGCCTTATGTGAGCACTCCACAAAGCATGTATTTTTATGTATTAATCATCTTCAAGCTCAAATAATAGCCCAAATTACAAAATAGCACGCTTTTGGCTTTTGAGTTTGCTTTTGTGCCACATAGAAATAAAGCTAATGGGCGGGTGCCCAAGAAGTCAGGCGTACACAAATACAATGTCCAAATACAAATATCTAAATCGTGTGTCCATGCACATACAAAAATAATAAATAAATATCAAACGCCTTGATAAATAGGCGTGACAAAATATAGGCGCCATGCCTAAGGTATGCACCCATCAAAATATTGACGATAACTGGAATACACGCTATCCTCCAATGCTTTCCACTGCCAACGCTGCTATCTCTACACATCAACTAAAGCATTTACAATCGTTAGTAAAATAATACAATTAAACCGATAAAAGTGAATACCTAGCAGTCTTCAGCTACATAAATAAATCAATTGGTTAGAAATCAATCCTAACCTTAATTTATCACGAGTGCACACTCTAAACTCATAAACATTTATTAATTAAAATATGTATTTTACGGAATCACCCGCTATGGAATCACCCATGTACACACTAAATTAACAAAAAGCCCGAAAAGGATAGGCGTCCCCATTGACTTCTTTCACAAAGAATCCACTTTGTGTATGAGCCCCGGTAATAAAAGTTTACGGAATCCACCGTAAAACCTCACGGAATCCACCGTGTAATATGCCTCCTGGCATCATATAGTACTTTCATCATGGACCAGATCCCATCCTTATTCTCAACACAGATAAAAGCTTCCTTATTATTATTAGCACATAGCCTTGAGAAATAGAGTTCATTTGGTCCATCACATAGCCTTGAGAAGCAGAACTCATTTGATCCATCACCTATTAGCTCCCATTGACCTTTCAGCTACACTTTCGTTGTGTTGACCGCATTGTCTTCTTACTCTTTCATGAAAGCTTCAATATCCTATAGGCAATGGTAAAGAGTCCCATTGTGAGGGTGATCATATAACGCTTCCATCATTGCAACCCTTACTTTTTAGGAAAGTTCCGGAGAGTGTCTTTTGGCATGTTCTTCTCCCATAGTTTATGGTTACATTGGTAGTAGACGGCGGTAGTAGACGCTATAGACCTTAGCCATCTATATTCTGGGTGATATTAGGGTCCCAAAAAGTGAATGGGAAGCTCATTCTTGTGTGTGGCCAAAGCTTCTTTTTCTTCTTCTTCTTTTGTTTCTTGCCGGATTAAACCCTCCTAAATCTCCTAGCTATCTCGAGCATCGGTTCAGGCTGCAAACCCTATTTCTATACTCGATTTGATGCGCGCGGCGCTGAAGGCTCGATTCCGTCGGTCCCAGCAACAATGGAACCAAAATGGAGGGGAGCTTCGAGATCTACCCCAAGACCTACGGACCACTTATTGCTCAAGTGTTTCGAACCGAGCGGCCATGGCTACCTCTCACATAGCCGACGCGCAATGCCTACCTTACGGGTGTAGTGAGCTTACCTTGATGCTCGATCGAGTGCTCTCCTCTTCTTTGCACACCGGTAGCTCCACGATCCTTGAGGCAAGCTCAAGCAACCTCAATCCCTCTCCCAAGAGCTTCATCCTCCATAGCCACGCGCGAGACAAGAGAAGAGAAGAGAGGAAGGGAAGTTGAAGAGAGAAGATGGAGAGCTTCTTCTCCAAGATCCCTCACCCTCACACAATCGCAGGAGGTAGTGAATCGGTTCCAAGTGTCTCTTTCATCTGAGATAATTGATTTAGCCCCATGAGACCTATCCTCAGCCTTGTTAGTCACCCCCAATGATGGCATTGGAGCCCTTTAGCTGCTATTGCTTATAAAACCACTGGCTAGCTCTTAAAGTTGAGCAGTTTGTTGCATAAAACAGAGCATGCCATAATCTTCTCTTGGCAAATTTTGACCTTGACACCTGCAACAAAGCCATCTCCAGCACTAAATTGTAATGAAGGTTTAGATTCCTCCCGAACCAATGGCAAAGTTCAACCTCTATCTCTGGCCGCCACATCATAGAAAGAGACATAGCTAGGGATTAAGAATGATCTACAAGCCTCTTCTCCCAACTTGATTTCCTAGAGAGCTGAAAATTGTGGCTTGCACCTCTTCACCAAGCCATACAAAACTTGATTCCTCATGTCAAAGGAAAACCTTCTAACATTCCATGAGAAAAATTTAATCTTGGAGGATAGTGGCATCCTCTCAATATAGTGAAGATGGTTCAACTACTAGCATCTCATGACCCTTGATTGGGGTATAGAAGTTTTGATCCACCAAAGGCATCCTAGCGAGTTGCTTGAGAGCATCAAGAATGTTTTGTGTATTTATGGACGAACGTGTGTAGTGAGCAAATAAGGAATTGAAATGTGGCTGCCCTATCACATGTGACCTCCAGTTATGGTGTTTGACATGGCACATTCAACTAATTTGAATGCATCACATGGTCAGCAAGAGCGCATGCAAGCCTCTCTCAACAAGTGGCAACGAATAGAGGAGATGTCCAACAAGCAAGCGCAACCCCACCCTGGGGATTGCTTAAGGCTTCATGCCTTGCATGCATCCTATGGGATAGGTGCAATGAACCTCTAGAATTTCTCCGTCTTAAGGACCCAAGCAGCATGGAGTTCATCCTTAGTGTCAAGTTTTCCACCTTTCCAGATGCATGTTACCATTGTAAAGCCAACGGACACTTTGCACGCAATTGCCCATCCAAAGCCACTACGTTTGATGTTGCTAAGCTTGATGGCAATGCTTAGAGTCTTGTAGATGTTCATGTGGCTCCTTTGAAGGGTGTCAAGCATACTAATGTGGATGCTACAAAGGAGAAAGCCCAAGCCTTAGAGCAAATAGCCAAGAAGGGGGACGGAAGAGACATCAAGACTAGTAATAGTTCCTCAGCTTCTAAGGGAGGAGCACAATTAGGCAAAGGAACTACGATGCAAGCTAAAAAGCATAGATAAGATACAACATAAAAGAAAGTGGCCTACTACATCAAATAGCGCATAACTAACTATACTAGTCAACTAGTACTATAATAACTATGCTAGCTTTGATAGGTGTAATAAACAAAATACAATAAGTGACAAGTTGGATTATAATCCACTAACATGATTAGTGTAGATGTGTGGACCCATCTAATCATGTGATCCATCATCAATGTTCGCATGTCATTAGCTTGCTATCTCAACACTCCTCCTCAAGCTCAATTGCATCTCTGCAACTCCAAGTAAGCTTCAAAAACCTTAAAGCTTCTCTACACCTAATGTTGTTGTGAATATGTTAGCTACATGATCCTATGTACTAACATACACTAATTCAAACTCACTTGCAAGTACTTAACAAGGAGAACATTGATCCTAAAGCTTCCAATGGTAGGAGCAATACTAAGAAGAATAAGGAAAAACAAGGGGTTTATTTGACTCTCCCCCATCCATGTCCTAATGCTAATGACTTTCCTGAGTTCGACTATCATGGCCTTAATTGCTTCCAAGCCTTTGATCATGAGCTTGGTTTTTATTGCAAAGAGCCTAACTTTCTATTTGAGAGCACCCTCTTTTGCACTTGGAGATTGCGAGGCATTTGAAAAAAAAGATAAAATTAAACCCAAAATTAACAGTAAATGCAGCAGCAAATGAAATTACTCCATGCGATCTGGATGTGTGAGACAATGACACGCAGACGCCTATATTTAGAAAGATTGGTGGGCCACAAGAACACGATCCACTTGTTTTACTCTCAAGAGTCTTGTCCACCCTGGCACTCCCACGTAGTTCTCTCCCTCTCGCGCGCGCGCACAAACAAGAGGCAGATTAAGCAAAGAGGGTGATCAATCCGCATTGCCATGGAGAGCTTTTCTTGACACAACAGGCCCTTCGTCCTTGTTCGGCGCATCCTAAAACACAGAGCAATCAACGCACATCTCAGGTACATTATATTCCCTCTGGAACTTCTAATCCTGTTCCATTTGTTCTGTAGATCGACTTCCTGCCTTTGCTCTATCAAGTTCTTACCTGATGCGAAATAGCATTTCTTAATCCTGTTTTAATACATTGGAATAGCTAAACACACAACATAGCTTTCTTTTCTTCCCTTCTTGGCTCCGGTTGTTTTTGCAGCTGAATAAGCCTTTCTCAGGGCATATATGATGTTATTGGATTGGATTTGTATCCTACTCTAGCAATAACACTCAAGTTTGAATGATTACAGAAGCCGATCCGACCAAATAATATGCCTGAAGGCATTGACAAAGGACCGAATGACAAGTCATCAGAGCCTCTTGTCTATGAGTTGGCTATTGTGTACACCAGACCTGCAAAAGAGGAAAGAGAGGGCAACCCTTTGCCCGAAGAGCCAGAGGATGCAATTGAGTGCGTGGCAAACGGCTTGAGAAAGCAGGGTCTTGTACTGGAAGATGTCGAGGGGCTTGCGTCTGAGCACTTCTTGAAGGCAAGTACAACCTACACGATTAATCATGCATCTGATGGCCATGAACGTTGGTATCACGTCTCATGTTGCAGTTTATATGGCACGGTTAGTGTCATTGGGTTAACATGTAACTTGGAGAGAGCAGGCACACATGCGTAACAACAAAAGTTGAAGAAAGAAAGCATTCCATCTCATTTTTTTTTCTTTTATGTATAAAGCCCCCTAATCCCGGGGAGAAAGTTAGCCACTGGATGCTGTCACTATTAACAACAAAAGTTGAAGAAAGAAAGCATTCCTTCTTTTTTCTTCTTTTGTGTATAAAGCCCCCCAATCCTAGGGAGAAAGTTAGTTATAACCCACTTGCAAGGGTGGCACTTTACCAATTGAGCTATATCCCTTGTGCTTCGGCCAAAGAATGCAAAATCCTCCAATGGTTTTTTGTTTAAAAAGATAACCAAGGATTAGTGCTCACAATAAAGGGCACGTAGTATGTTTTTTTGATGGGTAGAAGTTTTTCTTTGATTAAGTTTTGCAAACATGTACACTACAAAGATGCTCATAGAAAAAATAGGCATGCTAAAGATGCAAGAAAGTAAGAATACGATTGTGCAGTAGAAGAGAAAATACAACCTAGAGCATGCCATGCAAGAATCCATAGATATGCAGATGGAAGGTATGGTAGGACAGTGGTTAAAATCATCTTTATTTGAATTGGAGGAAGGCTCCATGGTCGATTGGATTGGAGGATCTTTGGGAAAAGTGGAGTTAAATGTTTTTGGCTGCCCATTAGATGGAGATGGCAACTCAGAAAGAGAAGGGGGACTCATCAAGCCTATTCTCAAGGGAGACAAGGAGTACTTGAGTACCAAAGTCTAAAGTAGTAGTGTTGGTGGGGACCAATCAAGTAACCCCTTTGGTGTAATGGAGGTAGATGGTCCAATTGTCATGTAACCAATGGATCTACCCTGTTGGTGTAGAGGATGATCCCCTCTCAACTATGGAGGTGGGGTAAAAGTCCCCTCACTTGTGCTCATGTTCCTAGGTAGTCAAGAGAGTTGAGCCTTGGGCCGGGACTACTGTTGGCCTTTGAGTGAGACTCATCGTCAAAATGACCCAACGTTTTGAAAATGGTGATATGGGAGAGCGGCAAGCAGCTAGCCACCTCCTCAACACTCTAGTGACCACTCCACTGACTCTAAGCCTGGGAGATCTACATAGGCAGCATCCAATACTGTGGCAAGAGTTTAAGCAATGGGTTGAAGGGTCAATGGAGCAAGTTGCCGCTGACTTGCACGAGAATGACACATAAACGCAAATACCGAGTCTGACATTGCACTCGGTGTCAAATTCTTACACGTCAATGCTTTTTGGGAGGGTACTTAAATGCATGCTGTCTTGCCAGTCTTAGCTCTATAGGCGATACTACAAGGAAAGGAATTGTAGACATGAAAGCGGGAGTTAGTGTACTGAGCCATGCAATGTTGTAAACCCGGGATAACCCACTGGTTGAGACGGCTAGGTTTAATGTCACACTGGCGAATGGGATGAAAGTGAAGCCATTTGGCGTATTAAAGAGTTGGCGAGTAAAGATTGCAGGAGTCCGATTCTCGGTTGATTTTATAGTCTCGAAAGGAGTGGGCTACGATATCCTGCTAGGCTGACCCTGGATGCGCAATGCGAGAGTCATAGAAGATTGGGGCAACGGTCTAATCTTCTTAGGCAATCGGATGGAAGCCATAAGAGTAAAGATGGACACTTGGAGGACCACACCAGTCGACCTAGATGCCATCTCCACTATGCTGAAGGGTGACGGCTAGAATAGAAAATCTTACGGCGAAGATAGCCCTAACAACGAATATGTGGACTGTTGTTCCATTAGTGACGAGAGTGAAGGGGCAATTGACACGATAGAATACGACCCTGAGGGACGGGTGATGGAGCAAAAACGAGCAGACTCTAAACCACTCAAGGGAAATACCTTTAGAATCGAACGAGGAGTCGTGCGTATGAATTGCGATCGCACCTGGTTGGAGCATATAGGTGCAATAGACTTTGAGCAAGCAGGCCTAGCCCAACCAAGTGCCACGCCATTGCTTAGGAAGGATTCACCATCGGAGCTACGACCACCAGGAGAGACCCCCTCTTCTACTGAAGACGGGTAATTGGATTCCGAATCAGAAGTAAGCTCAAATAGTGATCCGAAATACCTCGAAATTCTAAGGCTAGATGCACCAAAGGGGACTTACCCGTTCACCTAAGGCGCCGAAGGTTAAAGGAGAAAAGAAGGAAATAGCCTAGGGACACGCATGTAGAGGAGCAAAGAAAACTGCAAGACCTACCAAAGAGATTCACTAAGTTTAAGAAAGGCGATAGGATAGTGATCTTGCTGGGAGCCGAACGCCAGGGCAAGCAAGCGAACCAATAGAAGGACCCGCTAAGGTCAAGGAGGTCAATTTAGCCAAGTAGAGGGAGACACCCCGATTTGTCCTTACAGCCGATGGCCTGACTAAGGAAGTGGAAGCAAGTCTCATTGCTCTCTTTCGAGAGTGTATATAGGTGTCTTTGCTTGGTCCTTGGAGTAACTCAAAGGGATAGATCGGAGTGTAGTGACTCACAATATACCCATGACACCCGACGCAATGCCGAGCAGCGACCATATCCCATGAATCCAAAGCATGCTCACGTTATGAAGGAAGAAATGGATAAGCTAATGAGAGCAGGATTCATCTACGAGATTGAGCATACGGACTGGGTCTCATCCATAGTGATCGTGCTGAAAAATAACGGAAAGATCAAAGTGTGCGTCAACTACAAGAAGGTAAATGCTGCTACGAAGAGAGAATTATCCATTGCTATAATAAGCTCCGAGCGGTCTTTGAACGATGTCGGTTATACCGTCTCTCGCTGAATCCCTTGAAGTGCCAGTTCTGGGTAAAGCATGGATGCATCCTAGGGCACGTGGTGTCGAAGAACAGCATTGCCTCAGACTTCTCGAAAGTCATGGTTATTGTCAATCTTCCATCCCCATCCAATTACAAGGGAGTTCAATGCTTTTTAGGCCACATGGGATACTATTGGTGCTTTGTATTGAACTATGTATTCATTGCTAGATCTCTATACAAATTGCTGATTATATTCGAGTGGACGGAGGAATGCCAACGCGCATATGAGAAATTGAAAAAGGCTTTAATCATTGCACCAATTCTACGAGCCCCAGATTGGACGATCACCTTCCATGTCCACATCGATGCTTCGAAATTCGCTATGGGAGCTATGTTGTGCCAGCTTGGCGAACACAATCTAGACTATCCTGTGAGCTTTGCTAGCAAACAACTCATAGATACGGAAATGAATTACTCGACAACGGAGAGAGAGAGTTTAGCCATGGTGTTTGCTGTGAAGAAGTTTCGGCATTATCTTTTGGCTACGCCCTTTACCTTCTTTGTTGACCATTAAGTCTTGCTTTACCTTGTTTGCTTTTAGAATTCGACTTCTCCCTGGTTGTACGTAAAGGAAAGCGGCATTATATGGCTGACCATATGTCTCACATCCCCACAAGAGAAGCCGCTGGACAAGGCATTGTAGACGAACTGCCTGATGCTCATCTATTCAGCCTATCCAGCGAAAGAGATTTGTTTAGAGCTGATTTGATGCCTTATTGGGCAGATGACATAGTCGAAGTACTTGAGCACGGACTCCCTGAAGACCAATAGAAAAAGCCCGCGACTTAGGCAACTCATTCTCAAGATCCAACCTTATTAGCTGATAGCATGCCAACTCTCATTGGCTAGGGCAAGTTGGATTGTTGCGCAGATGTGTATGCATGCATGAAATGCACGACGTACTTGCAAAAGCATATGGCGGAATAGCAGGAGGACATTTTAGCGGAGATACAATAGCCCACAACAGCTATGGTGGCCTACTCTTTTCCGAGATGCAGCATGATTAGTAAAGCACTTATGATGAGTGCCAAAGGACCAAGGTACCAGTTCGCAAGGACAAAATGAAGTTGAGTCCAATCATTGCAAGGCAACCATTCGAGAAATGGAAAATCGACTTCATTGGGCCAATCAGTCTTGCAGCATAATACTCACAAGCGAAATACATCATTGTCGCTATAGACTATCTCACGAAGTGGACGGAAGCACGAGCTACGAGAAAGAATGACACTAGGACCACTATCAAGTTCCTTTGGGAGTAGGTAATCTCACAATTTGGCTGCCCCATCGAACTGGTAAGTGACCAAGGCACACACTTCATTAATGAAGCGATCACTCACCTCCTGTCCACCTTTTTAATCATCCATCGGAAATCCTCACCGTACTATCCTCAGGCTCATGGCCAGGCCGAGTCTACGAATAAAATTCTAGTAAACGTCCTGACCAAGGCAGTCTTTGCTTCGCGCAGCTACTGGGATAACAAACTCATGGCAACCTTATGGGCCTACTGCACAGCTTATAAAATGGTTGTGGGATAGACCCCCTTCAGGTTAACCTACGAGACTAAAGCAATTCTACCTGTAGAGTTCTTTATTCCTAGTATGAGAATTGCTCATCAAAAGAGATAGGATGGAAAGGAGGCATGGACAAAGCGCCTAGGTAAGCTAAAATGCCTATCGGAAACTCAACTTCTAGCCATCCACATGCTAATATGCGAGAAGGCAAGACGCAAAAGCTGGTTTGACAAGCATGTCAAGCAACACAATTTCAAACAGGGAGACTTGGTATTGTTGTACTTAGTCAAGAGACATAAGTAGAAAATGGAGTTTAAAGGGCTAGGGCCTTTCAGAGTCGCACCATTAGTCGAACTGGCAATGTAGAACTTGAAACCCTCCCATGCATTCACTGCATGAGCCGCCAATGTTAGAATCCTTGTCAATGTGCGAGTGGCCACTATCACAGAGATTGACAATGAGGATGAGGAAGCAGTAGAACCAACCTACCTAAGCATAACAGTCACTGTCGAGCAAACACACATCTTCAATGTATTGAATGATGAGAGAGTTGACTTTAATGTCTTAACGCACGATCATTGGACTCACATTGGCAGATTGTAGTTGCAGTCCACCAACGCCAAACTCAGGCCATATGGGGGCCGATCATATGCACTCTTGGGAAAGTGCAAGGCTGCAGTCTCTATCAAGTCTAAAAGCATATCAATGATATTCTGTGTGTTGCCAAACACCAAAGATGTAGGTACAGAATCGCTGTTAGGATGCACATTTTAAAAACAAGCTCATTGCAATGTCGACTACGAGTCCTAGTGTATTCACCTCGCCATAGGCAACATACGTATAGTCACTGTTTTCAGCAAGGGATGCGCGACTTCTTCAAAGTATGCAAAGCCACTGGTAGAGAAACCCACCGTCAAGTCTAAGGAGAGGGGTCATGACTCGTCGCCACCCACCAAACCTAAAGACCTGCAAACCACTGAAGCCAAAACTAAGACCCTTGAACCAAGGCTTCAATGGTTACCTAAACATCAAGGCCAGCAACCTAGGAGCAGACATCCACGCCCCCGCAAGGCTAAGGACCCACCCTCAAAACCTAGGAGGCTAAGACGAAACTATAGATATCGACGTACGGTCAAGCTGCGATGGGTCCCCAAGATCTTATTGCAAGCGCAAGGCTACTATGAGAGTAAAACCTGGATCTGGGTACCTAAAAGCTAAAACGGCCAAAGGCTCTACTCAAACGCCGTCCTCAAGCTTGACCACACGAAACATCAAGACAAATTAAACACTCAGGCCACAAGAGACTCAGGTTGCTAAATCCATAGAACCTTCGAAGTCTAGACCCACAGAATCTAAAACAATCTATAGGCCAAAACTGCAGCCCGCTACTAACAAATTGTAATAACCTAGGCCTACTAGTGCCCCTTAGGCCTGAGAAGCACCATTAGCAACTGCAGCCCAACCTATTGAATAAGAGGCCAAGACACAATCCCAAAAGCAACTCAAGTTGCAACAATTATCTGTTTGCTGAACTCGCTAGTTCAGTCAAACCCCAACCACCTGTAGGCCTTAGACCCTCTTATGAGCGGAGATTAATTCTAACCTTGGCCGTGGACTTCGTCAAGAATACGGGGGATGACTTGGTTGCTTGCCTTAGATGCTTAGATGCTACCGTCATGTCGCTTGCTAAAAGCTATGACTGCTTGGACTTAGACCTTTTGGAAGAGCCTTTAGCAACGGAGGTGTGTATGTTACCTTGCTGAAGCAGTTGAGGAGTTAATCGCCACAAAGATTTTCGGCAAGCAAGCACAGCACAAAAACAACGCCTCATCACATTATATGACAAGCGCACTGCCTATGCCACCGACCAAGAAATCGAAGAGTTGAAGTAGCCTACTGACAACGACTCTTCTTTCTTGAGGACATGGTATGCAAGACTCCGACTTCAATGGGAATTTAAGAGCTGTCAAATCATGACTAATGCTGAACAGAGACGTGCTATCAAAACCTCAGAGTATGACTCTACTTATGTAGCTCCAACCTCCTATAGGGTTTTGACAACAATTCGTAACAGACCCCTAGAATAGCACCTCCTAACCCATCCGCATTTAGATCGTATTCTAATTGAAGAGGAGTTACACATTGCTAGCTGAATCAATTCCAGTGACTTCCTAATGAATGTCCTTACCTACATCACTCACGTAGGCATTCGACCTATCGACATGGACCACTATGCTAAAATAAAATACAATCCAAACTTCTATGCTTGGCTCATGCGAACGCGAAGCACCGCGCATAGGTGCCGAATGCCCTTAACCCTTTAACCTCTAATCCTAGGAAGGATCCTTCTCATTCTCAAGGGGGGAGGGGGTAAGGTGAAATGAAAAGGTAAAATCAAACAGGTAATGTGAATGAAACGTGCAATGAAAACTGACAGCAACCCTCCCACGGCAGAAAATGAACATAAAACCAAGGTAGAAGCGTGCAAAATCTATGCACATGGCTGAGCCATTAATCTCAAAACTGAAAAGAAACCATAAATCTTCCACTTAATAATGAACCAATTCGTTATCTTCATCCATAGTTTCAACCATTATACAAGAACAAAAGGGAAAAAGAAGAATTTCTGCACAAAAGACAGAGGAGAGAGGAGAGAGAACAACTTTTTGCACCACCAAAAAGGAGAATATGCAATTGGACAAGAGAGGGAAAGGAAAGAGGCACATAACCACTCGTGCACTCCACCCCACCTCTTCCCCAAAAAGCACACCCCTTCGTATTTTTATTATTTCTTTGAAACTTTGATACATTTGATATTATAAGGCCTTTGGCCTTTAATTTTGAGTATTCCTATCCTTCACAAATGTATGCACGTAACACTTTTGTGTATATCATTTATTTATTATGGATGTGGATGTGGATGTGAATGTGGCCCCTCATATAGGTGTGTATTTTAGTGATTTGTAACAATGTAGTATTATTCTCTTGTCAAAAAATAAAAATATGATGCATGCTTGGATTCTTTGGTGCCTTGTTTTTATGCTTCTTTGGGTGTCATCATATTCCTCCCACACTGAAATGTGAAGCGTCCTCGCGAACCTTGTCAAAGAAGAACCACTGTCTAACACACAACATTTCCAAAATTGTTAGTAAAACAACTTTGATCATAAGGCCTAGCCATGGTAGGGTATGGGACTCCAAACCACGACCACCAGAGTAAGGGAACTCCTGCCTCAAATACTCCCACACTGAAAAACTTGTATACTTGTTCAAGGATAGGGTTCAATCTTTCACATGGATCATGAGCACAACTCCATCCCAATAAAGGAAGAAATATGATTTTATCATATTCTCTTGAATTAAACTTTTGCCTCATCATTTGAAGGTAAAGACTATTGTTAAAGTGACTCGTTCCCTTTTCTCCTCCTTTGAGAGCATACTAATCTCAAATGGATGAGGGAATAATACCCTTTTTTCTTTCCATTGTCATGGGTAGGGGAAGATTATGCATATGTTGCAAGAACATTTTGAAGAGCTTACTATCTTTTCTCAAGAAAGGAATCTGATTAAGGGTATGAAAGGAAAGTGCATTGGCACCAAATATGGCTTGTCAAATGGGGAGGGAATAAGGAGAAGATGGACATATAATTAATGTTGATGGTATAGGGGAGATGAGATTGATTATGAGGGCATGTACAAGAAGGCATCACGAGTGCAATAACAAGATAGGAATACTACTATTACGGAATTGAAAGGGGCTAGAATGATGGAGGGAAAATGACATGCTCAAGGGCATTCACTAGAGGAATATGTGGAAAGGTTTAAACCAACCATAGAAATAGGTTGGTAAAAAATGCAATTTTAAATTTAATTTTTATATTACTATTTTCATTAAAAGATGAAATTAAGGTTTATGAGGATAATAAAATGAAGAGGAGCCAATTAAGATGCCAGATAGAGGGGAGACGGCACGGCCTACGAGATTCTTGTGTGTTTGAAAAGGTATAGGAGATGCAGAGGAAGCGGCACACAATGGGCTGATAGGCCGTAGTGGATTAGGTTTTCTCCTTGTCCATCACCTTCTTTTTCATTTCTTCTACTGCGTCTGAGATCCTGGCTATGGCCCCATGGGGGGGGCAAGACTTTGTGTGTTCACGAATCGCGATGTTTCTCTCTCTCATTCGTTCATTTGTCCAAAGCTTGGAATCAGCCTATTAATGGTAGAAGATGATCTTCGAGAGCTCATCAGGGTGCGGATACCGAGAGCCTCTCTCTCTCATTCGCGCTCTGTATGTGTTTCCATCTGAGCTGAGGCAGCGCACCACACAAGGCCCAGAAGTGCAAATAGGCTGGAACTTTTTGTAGCTCTCATGCCTTCATAGGAGGTAGACAGTTTTGCACGTTTTCTCTGTGAACTGGCTTCTGAAGCTTTTGTGGGCTTTGTACGTTTTGCAGGTCTGTGCTGTTTCTGTTCTTTCTGTGTACTCAAAACACGAGAAACTCATATTATCCTATCCCTCAGCCTCAAATTGTGTGTCGCTGCAAGTACCCGATTTGCACCATCCTTTGTCTTGAAAAGAACATATGCTATGCCTATACTGAGACTAGTCTGAGGGTCTATCACTACTCTTATTGCTTCTACACCCATCTCAAGAGGCTTTTTAGTATTGATGAATAGATGATATAGTTCTTCATCCTTGACATCAAATGGAACGTTGCCAACAAAAATTGATCTAGTATGATCATACGAAAGAAGGGACTGTTCCTTGGCTGCTCCACGAGGAGCATGTGCAATATCAACACGTAAATGGTTTCCATTGAACTCTTTCATAATATGAGAAAGTGCAGCATCTGCTGATGCTTTCTCCTTGAACACAAGATACGCATGCTGGCTGTCAACTGCTTCATTGATTTGGCCCTTGATTATAGCTTCTCTCTCAGCTTTACTCTTTAGGAGATTCAGTTTAGACTCATCCGCTGTGGTCGAAGAAGATGAACCTGCAAGTTTCTTTTCATACCTTTCTTCAATGCTATCGCATTTTTTCCTTTTTTTTTGTATGCAACTGCCCTGAATCCACATCTGAATGTTTTACACTTTTCGTCTCAGGAGCCACGGTTAGGGCACCCATAGTCGAGGTGATTGACAAGTTGCCTTCTCCTAAGCTGACCTTTTGACGTTTCTGCGGAGCATCTCTATCCAACACCTCATGAATCCTCTTCCCTTGTTTTTCTTTCTTGACTGTAATTGCTGCTCCTTCAGACAATGTTGTGGTTTTTTCTCTCTGCCCTAATTCTTCTTCTTGTTGTTGTTTTTACGGTTGCTTCTGGTTGTGCCCAGCATTGCTCCATTTTCAAGATACCAAGCTCTTCTTCTCCGATGATTGCACCTATGCCGATTGGGGCCCCCCTCGTCACCATCGCCCAAGGTCTCTAATTTGTTTGCTTCAAATTGCATGGAACTGGTCATCGATTCATATCTTGGATTGTGTTGACTTACTGTTCAACTTCTTCATCTGTTACACCATATATATTTGCAAATCATCTTTTCTTCTTCTACAATTTCACATGATGGAAAGGAGACTACATCTGCCATAAACAGTGTGCCTTTAAGAAATGTATCTTTGCTGATGATGGATGAAGGTATCAAAACAGGATTAAAGGCACTAATCTATTTCCCGATCTCTCTCGTGCTGCCTTCTCAGAAATTGAATTGGAACCACTACTAGCATTTATTGCCAAAACTTTACGAATCTCTTGCACCACCATTGTTCCACCATTACATGTCTTGAGATTAGCTTTTTCCCCGGCTGCGCACCAAAATGACAGCAACCCTCCCACGGCAGAAAATGAACATGAAACCAAGGTAGAAGCGTGCAAAATCTATGCACATGGCTGAGCCATTAATCTCAAAACTGAAAAGAAACCATAAATCTTCCACTAAATAATGAACCAATTTGTTATCTTCATCATCTTCATCCATAGCTTCAACCATTATACAAGAACAAAAGGGAAAAAGAAGAATTTCTGCACAAAAGACAGAGGAGAGAGGAGAGAGAACAACTTTTTGCACCACCAAAAAGGAGAATATGCAATTGGACAAGAGAGGGAAAGGAAAGAGGCACATAACCACTCGTGCACTCCACCCCACCTCTTCCCCAAAAAGCACACCCCTTCGTATTTTTATTATTTCTTTGAAACTTTGATACATTTGATATTATAAGGCCTTTGGCCTTTAATTTTGAGTATTCCTACCCTTTACAAATGCATGCACTTAACACTTTTGTGTATACCATTTATTTATTATGGATGTGGATGTGGATGTGGATGTGGCCCCTCATATAAGATGTGTATTTTAGTGATTTTGTAACAATGTAGTATTATTCTCTTGCCAAAAAATAAAAATACGATGCATGCTTGGATTCTTTTGTGCCTTGTTTTTATGCTTCTTTGGGTGTCATAAAAAACTAAAAAGCCTCAATCAATGTCTAAAATAGATGAAAAATTAAATTGTGAATTGAGGAAAAATGTCATAAAATTTTGGAATGAATGGATTGCTTGAAGGAAAAGTCTACTACTATGCTTAAGCATTTCAAATTAGCAAGCATGTAGTCGTTTCTTTTGCGAATAATTCTTTTGAAAAGCACTAATGGTGAATATGGCTTCATGATAGGCACCCATCATGGCAGGCCAAGAAAAGATTGGCAAGTTGCCTTTCTCAGAAGAAGAACAGGTGAAATACGGCCTCTCAGTGGAGACAGGGCCTTCAACCAGTCTAAATTTCGGCATGTCTTCAACCTAGAAGATGTAACCATTGAAGAAAGGGCCGTGAGGCAGATTGTTGAGTAGTGCAATTTGCAGAAATACATGGAAGCAGTGGGCCAAGGGGTAGATTACAACAATTGCGTGGAGTTATTACGAACTTTTAACAGGAACCGCCACACCGTGACCGAGCGGGAGGGAGAAACTCGTTAGGCGCAAATTGAATTGACCCCAAAGTTGGTAGAAAGAGCATTGGGTCTGGCAAACAAAGTGGAGAGAAAGCCAAAGAGAGATGTATAGGCCACGCTGGGGATGGACAAGGTGAAGGTCCACACCAATGATGGTATTAGCTTGGTTGATATTCCAAATCCCGAAATCCAACTCTAGGCCAAGATGGTGTATACATTGTTCTCTAGTTAGAGATATAACATAATCATGAGCCGTATTAATGTCCCCTTGCTAGAGAGCATTGTAGTACGACCACTGGATGAGATGAACCTCAATGGCTTCATGAGAAAGACCATCGAGACCTCGGCAAAGGCTCTGGCAATAGGAGGACAGGCTGCAAGAGAGTAGTCCCCTGCTACCAAGGCTAAAAGAAAAGCTTCATCTTCAAAGGCCTTAATCGTTGGATTCGGTGGGGTCCTTATCGCCATCATTAGAGAAGCCTTGGGGCAAGGGTAGGGAGAAGGAGGAGTTGATGAAACATTGAGCAGGTTGCCACCTCACCATGAACAAGAGGCACAATCCGGTGAAAGGACAATGAGTGAGGATGAAGAGGAAAGAGAATAGGAAGAGCAGTGTAGCCGTGGAGAGGCTAAGAAGACAAAGAAGAAAACTGCATAGGAAAAGCAAGAAGAGGAGAGAAGAAAAAAAGAAGCAGCAAACTTACAAAAGGCTCGCAAGGATTCTAAGAAGGCCGAGGAAGAAAAGAAGAGGAAGAAAGAGGAGGAATCAAAGAGAGTAGAGGAGGAATCCAGGAGAACAAAGGAGGAAAGAAAGAGAAAGATGGATGAAGAGGAGGAGGTGTTGGAAAGAAAGGAGGATGAAGATATAGCCCTTGTAACGCGCAGATCCATTGAGCAACAGTCTAGATGGGACAAGCTGGAACCCATGAGCTTGTCTAGATATGAAGGGTTGGGCTCGAGTGCCCATGTGTCGGAAATCATACCACGTGCAGTACAAGAAGGCAAGGGCAAGGTCCCAATCACCCCCATTCCTACTCTCTTGGTGCCCACCACTACCACCACCATATCCATACCTAGCTCTACGGCCTAGGTGGATGCCATCAACCTAATGGCCTGGGTACAATACTTTGTGAATAAGGAAATGAGCCAAGGAACAGGAGAAGGGACCCTTGTGGCAGGAACCAAAAGATCGGCAGCAGAGCAGATGCCAAGTCTGGACAAGACTCGAAGAAACAGAAGGTGGCAACCTCTACAACCTCTATCCCTGCAACATAGATGCCACTTGCCGAGTACGATGAATATATCAAGGAGCTTCTCTCAGAGAAAAAGATAGCAATGGGGCAGAGCTAGAAGCAGAAAAAGAGGCCATGGCTGCATTTCAGTTGGAAAAAACCCGCTGAATAGCCATAGCCCAAAGGGGGATCAGTGAGCTCAAAGAACAACTACAGGCTAAAGATGAAGCAGAAGCCGATTAACAGGCAAGATTGAATGAAGAGATTGAAGTCCTAGTGCGCGTGCGAAGCCACAATGATAAGATCATAGGGTTCTATGAAGACTTGCAAGCGGAGGTGAAGAAGATCAGTAAAGCCACAGAGGAACTAGAGGCGATGATGGAGGAAAGAGCACGTATGTACGAAGAAGAAGTGGAGAAATTGAAAAAAGAGGCAGCCTCAGAACAGGATGAGCAACAGAGACTGAAAAAAGAAATGGAAGATCAAGAATAGAGGCTAACGGTATTAGCTCAGAGGTAGGGGAAAGCCTCGAGGAGATGACGAAAAAGAGCAGACAATTGGGCAACTCGTAATGAAAGAAGAATCAAAACCTTAGCGCGTCGTCTGGCTTAGGTTGAAAAAGATAAAGTACTAGCTGAAAGCTGCGTAGAAGCTGCCTAAGTGGGCTTCGACACCCATCAATGTGCCTTCCTCAATACACTACTTGATGTCACTTAGGAAGGGGAGGCCGTTGAAACCATCAAGAAGAAGCTAGGGATTGCACGCAGGGCCTTGAGAGCAGGTCTCCAAATGCCACCACAACCCATGGGAGTCAGCTTAACCCTTGAAGAGCAACGAAGATATCTACTGTCAGCAAGTTTGACACCACAGGAAATAGATGCACTAGGGTTCGTGGAAGGGGTACAATAGAAAACCCATCAAGGAGATGAGGCTTGCACAAGCTTCGAGATGGGGCCTCATGAAGAAGAGCTAGCCCCACAGCCTCCTTCCCCACCATGGCCGGAAGACCGGCAACAAGCAAACGCATCCGAAGAAAGAAGGGCTGCACTTAAGGAAAAGAGAAAAAAAAATGGAGGAAGCAAGGAGAAGATTGAATGCTAGACTTGTACTAGTGCCATCCACACCTATTCCATCGAGCCAGGATGATTTCCCAACGAGTTTCCACACTAACCTAGTAATTTGGGAACAACAGGAAACTGCTAGAAACCCTTTGATCTTAACTTCCAATTCCTCACCAATTTGTGTAGGGTTCTGCCAATCAAGGTGGTGGAAGAAGTGCTTAACATTGGAAGCAAGCTCGGGGAGAAATGGCTAGTTGAGAGAGAGCAGAACCCCACTCTCTGGGGCATAGAGGATATGAAATTTTGGCAAAACAAGGTTTTGGAGGTCCCGAGATCAGTGTCGGGCTATAAGTGCTAGCCTACTATTGGGGGTTAAGGCGCCTTTGCCTAGCCGCCCGTGTATTTACTGTCACATTGCAGGTGGCGGGCGCCCGTCACAGTCACTTATTCTTTATTCTTTTAGTGACAGTTTGAATAAAGGAAGGCCCGGCCACACATTGTGGTTGTTGGAGTTCCCACTTTTGAGTCTCTCTCTCTTGGTCTTGCTCTCCATCTGCCATAGCTCTCACCGCCAAGCTTCTTCCTCCTGTGCTCTACTTCCCTTTCAACTAGTATCAGAGCAAAGGCATTGGAGCTTGCCCGGCATTCTCTTCAGCCTGGATTTGAAGAGCTTCAACTCGAGCTTCAATGGCAGCCATGGCACCTTCATTTGCAGGTATGTTTTGATCTCCCGCCTCCTCCCCGATCTTCTAGCCTTCATTCAGCACCTTGCAGGGCTGCATCGAAGCCCCCTAATCATTGCCAAGTGCTCAGTAGCACTGTTGAAGACCCCCCAGTCCCCACGAGTAGCCAACGCAAAATGCGACACATTTTAGGGGGACTGGGCTGATCCACTCCTGGCATTTCCAGCTCCTTCCCCGGCTTCCCGGCATTGTTGGCAACCTTTCCGATCATCTTCGGACTCCCCATCAAAGGATGATATACCAGCGAGATAGCAGGGTTGGCGGGGAGGAATACGGAGTGAACTCACCAAACATGGAGAAGAGAGAAGAAACTCTGATGAATGGAATGATGAAGATCTAAATCATGGAGTGAATGTGATACAAGGGAACAGGGGTGCCGTAGCACAAGGAAGATGATGAAGATAGCCACGAACCACGGACCACAATGTCCTCCTAAAGGGGTGTGAGGGTAGTGGAGAGGCTGGGGAGAAGAGGTGATGGACTGAATGAATCAATCGTGAGGAATGAATGAGAGAGTGGCCTATAAATAGGCATAGTTAGTCTAGGATAACGCCCCTTTTTGGGGCAGCAAACCCTAAACGCAAAACGCAGAAACGCAAAAATGCAAATTGCAGGTGAAGGGTTTCTCAACACCCCCTCTCAGGCCCAAAAAGGGGAATAAGAGAAGAGTGAGGTGGAGATGCAATGCTACATGCTGAAGAATGCTCATGCAGCAAGTGTCACTTGGACAGTGTCCCTCCTGGGAAAATTGTTTACTTGCCCAAGCGCCCTAGTACATAGATGATGAAATCATGCAATGCATAGGAGGAATGTTGGACTTTGTGTGGTGCCGAGAACCATAAGGATATGCCCGTACTTGATCTCGGAAGGTGGCTCCATGCTGACCAAGGGACGAAGGCAAGAAGAAGAGGAGGAAGAAGATGTAGAGGACAAGATCGAAGATTTCCACCGGAAAGGGAACCTGTAGTAAAGAACAATAGATAGAGTGAACTAGAGAACCCGAAACTCAACCTTGGGAGAGAAGCCACTAGCACTGTGCATCCATGCTGGAAGGAATACGAAGGCCTCCTCACCAAGTCGTGGCTAAACCTTCGTGGTCCCAATCTAGGTGGTACCTGAAGATCCTGGGTATCAGTAGAAGAGATGATTGGTCGAAGACAGCCATCCCAAGAAAGTAAAGGATGGGTGAAGAACTGCATGTGGAGTAGATTCCCCCTCTGAGGTGGGAGGTGGAGGGGCCCCTGCTAAAGTCGAAGAAGAAGTAGATGTCCCCTCTGAGGGCAAAGAAATAACATCCCCCTCTGAATCCCCCTGTGAAGTAGATAGGGAATCCAAAAAATCATGGATCACGGACTCCGAAATGTCGGATGACGAAGGAAGTGCCACCGATCGTGCCAAAGAAGGTATCTGGGGTGCTGAAGAGCTCCCAGAGGTAGCCTCTCGAACCTGAGTAGTCGAGGAGGGTAAGGAAGGGTAGGGCTTAGAATGAGCAAGAGGTGGGCAACAATCGCTCTCTCTCAGTGGAGCAGACTGGGTAGCCAAAGAAGAGGAAGAAGTCGAGCAACCACTGTCTCTCGAAGGAGTAGACTGACGAGGAGACGGTATCAAACAATCACTGTCTCTCGATGGAGTGGACTGTAGATCCGTAGGTCGTGGAAGCCACTGTACCTGAAAATAAGTGGGAGAAGACTGCCGCTGGCATTGCGACGATCTCTAGGAGGTTGTAGCGCTAATTGATCCTCCATGTGCTCGAAAGGACTTAGGGTGCGTTGGATGCGTCTTATTGCCTTGAGTATAGTACTTTGATAGCCGATGTAGAACGATCTCTGTGGCCCAGAAACGAGAGGTGGCACAAGGAGTGCCTGGTGGAAGACGCATATACTCCGAGGGAGTGGGGAGCAAAGGTCGAAGTCGGCAAGCATCGGTGGTGTGTTTGGTGATGCCACAGTAGGAGCACCCAGTAGTCTGGTCATCTGTTGGTAAAGAAGCCATGGATACCAGTGTGTCTTGCTGAAGAAGGAAGAGGTCAGCCACTATGAACCACGAACCGCAATGTCCGCCTTAAGGGGTGTGAAGGCAATGTGAAGCACGAACTGCAATGTCTGTCTCAAGGGGTGGAAGGGTTGGAAGTGAGATGCCAGTGGCAGGAGGATGCTACCAGCAGTAAGAGATTGCAACCAATAGAAAAACGCAGGTGAGGAGAGAGAAATACTAAAAACGCAAGCAACAGGAGAGAGAAAGACAAAAAACGCAGGCAAGACAGCCTGCAGGAGAGAGAAAGACTAAAAACGTAGGCAGCAGGTGAGAGAAAGACTAAAAATGCAGGTAGGACAGCCTGCAGGAGAGAGAAAGACTAAAAACGCAGGGAAAAAACAGCAGCAGCAGTTAATATGCTGAAATCAGCTTCGAACAGTGTGTGATAGGCTGGAAACAGGTGCCAAATTGTTGTAGACAGCAATGACCAGCTTGGACCGCGATGTCCTCCACATCCGAGGTTGTGGGCAGCAAGCTGAAATACCTGAAATCTGCATAAACGAGATTGTTTTCTGAATAGAGAGTGATCAGCAACAGTCCTGTTGTAAACAGCTGCAAACTGTGGGTGGAAGGCTGGAAACAGGCGCCAGGCTGTAGATGACAGCAAGGGACAACTGAGACTGCGATGCCCTCCGCGAAAGGGGTGTGGGCAGCAAGCTGAAAACACCTAAAACCTGCAAAAACAAGATTGTGATGCAGCGGAAGAAGAAGAGAAGTGGATGTCGAACCCGTCACCGGTCTTTGCCTTCACTGGAGTGGAGGATCTTCGCTGCTAGGTGAGCAGATCTAGCTCTGATACCATATCAAAAGATGATGTACCAGCGAGATAGTAGGGTTGGCGGGGAGGAATACGGAGTGAACTCGCCAAACATGGAGAAGAGAAGAGAAGAGAGAAGAAACTCTGATGAATGGAATGATGAAGATCTGAATCATGGAGTGAATGTGATACAAGGGAACAAGGGTGCCGTAGCACAAGGAAGATGATGAAGACAACCATGAACCACGAACCACATTGTGCTCCTGAAGGGGTGTGAGGGTAGTGGAGAGGCTGGGGAGAAGAGGTGATGGATTGAATGAATCAACCGTGAGGAATGAATGAGAGAGTGGCCTATAAATAGGCACAGTTAGTCTAGGATGGCGCTCCTTTTTGGGGCTGCAAACCCTAAATGCAAAACGCAGAAACGCAAAAACGCAAATTACAGGTGAAGGGTTTCTCAACATTCCCGGCATTGGTTCTTGGCTCCCGGCGATCGATACGAGTGCTTCCACCTTCAGCCATTGCTGTATACACAGTCCCAGGACTGTCAAAAACAAGGCAGCACTTGACATTTGATGTTTGATGCTTCTTGGCATTGTCCGTTTGATGCCTATTGATGCCGGGATGTTATGGGATGCTATGTCTATGCTTTGGAACTGATTTGGAGCAGATTCGGGCACCGATTAAGCTTCATTTGATAGTAAATATGCTGCTGTAATACAGTGGGCTGAAGATCATTTACTTGGTGTATGCATTGGTTCTTGGATACAGAGTGCTTACTGGAGATTTGAATGATCATACCGATGTATTTGGAGATTGTCAAATGCTTCTTTCTGGTTTCGGAATGCTTTTGAGCTTGGATTAGGCTCCGTCTTGGTCGTCATTCACTGGCATTGGGATTGAGTTGGCATGCTTTGGACCGATTTATGCCTATCGTCACTGCTTGACATTTAGGACTCTTGCATTTATGCTTTGGTTAGATATGTCTTGTCACTTTGTTTGCCCATACATGATAGCCACTTGGAGTTTCGCCTTTGGATGTATTTGAGCATTTTGGACCTACTGGGCATTACATTTGGTTGTCAGTTACATGCTATTTGTATGCTTTCAGGCTTATGCTTTACAGGTCTGAGATAGCTTGGGATTTATGCTCCAGATGTATCCTACTGGGATTTGGAATGTCTGATGCCATGCACTCGATGTATTTGAGTGTTGATTGCTCTATTTGCATCTGATTTTACTTCCAATGGGAGCCTCTTGGCATATTCGGATGTACACAGAGTTTTACTTATACTTGAGCTTGAGCTTGTGGGACAGTTACATGCATTTGCTCTCTTGAGAGCTTTATGTCTGCAGTTAGTCTGTAGTGGGCTGATTTGATATGCCTATTGGGGCAGGCACCTATCTCTGTCACAGGTTTGTCAGTTTTATATGCATCTTGGATGGTTATGCATTGAGCTTCTTGCTCTATCAGTTGTGCTTGTGCTTGGTCTCTTCTCTTACCCCGAGACCCATTACATGCATGACTTCTAGACCTATGAGATGTATCTTGCCTGACAGGTTATTGGTTTGACAATTCGTGGTACCTTCTTGCCTCTTGACACTCATTGTTGGATGTATCTCGCTACCTGGCAGTTGCAGTGATATATGTATTAGTGATTGTTTGACTTTGGGACAGTTTGACATACTGCTGTAATTTATTTCAGCAAGTTGAAATCTGCAGATTTTGAGCACTTGTATGAGGGTAATGCTTACTGTTTGATGTTCTCTTTGTCATATTTGGTGGACAGGTGGTTCTCTTGGTGATATCCACTCTTTCAGCCAGTTTTAGCAGTGGTTTTAGTGCATTTTCTGCTAATTACAGCAACCTGCAATTTTGCATTTTTGCTTTGATTTGGGGCAGTATGGCTGGTCATCTGAAAGACACAGCTCTCTTTAACATTGCCAAGTTGGATGGTACCAACTACGGGTATTGGAAGTCCTAGATATGACAGGTTTTGGTGTAGAAGTTACAGATTAAACCCTTGCGTTTCAAGGGTGTTAAACCCGAGGATATGGATGATGATGTTTGGATGGAAGTTGATGAGCTATGCAAGCCTACCATTATCTTGTCACTCTCAGAAGAGGTCCATCATAATGTTGTTGAAGATGAGAATCAGAGTGCATGGAACTTATGGGAGAAGATTCAGGAGCTTTATGCGCAATAGAGTCCTCCGTCACAGATGTATTGACTGAAGCAGTTAATGGACCTTCGCGTGAAGGAGGGGACATCCCTATCATCTCATTTCAGCCAGTTTCATGCTATCATGAATAATCTGTTGTCACAGGGTATTGAGTTCAAAGACAACTTGCACCTGTTGTTTCTACTTGGCACCTTGCCTAAATCATGGGATGTCTTCCGTACTGCCATATGCATGAACAAGCTTGATGGGCTGAAAATCAAAGATGTTGAGAGTGCTTTATTGACTGAGGAAATCAACAGGAGAAACAATGATGCTTTCCGCTCTTCACATGCATTGACTGTTAGAGGTGGCAGACATGGCAGGCATGATAATGATCATAAGAGCAAGGACTCTCAGAAGTCCAGGTCAAAGTCACGTGGCCGTAGTAAGTTCTGTGGACGGAAGTCTGATCTTACCTGTCATTATTGTGGGAAAACAGGACATATTAGGTCTCACTGCCATAAGATGCGTGATGATAAGCGCAAGGAAAAGGGAAAGAGGTGCAGGAAAAGTCTTCTGAGCGCAGTATTGTACTTGCAAAGTCCAGTGTGAAGATAGAAGAGGTTAATGTCATGCAGGCCACTAATTCAGATGAGGATTACATACTTGCAGCTTCTTCATGCGATGCCTTACAAGCTTCTGAGACACATTCTATGTATGCGCAGTGTTGGCTTTTGGATTCGGGTGCGTCATTTCATGTGACACCCTGTAGAGATTGGTTTTATACCTATCGTACCATCTCTGGTTCTGTGCATCTTGGTGATGACAGGTCTCTTGACATTATGGGCATTGGAGATGTTAGGCTGCAGTTTCCTTCTGGCAGTTATTTTGTTTTGCATGATGTATGCCATGTACCTGCGTTGACTCGCAGCCTTATGTTAGCTGGACAGCTTGATGATGCAGGATATTTTATCTTTTGGAGACTCTGCATGGAAGATTACTCGTGGCCGGCTTGTGCTTGCAAGAGGTGCTAAGTCTGGAAGCCGCTATCCCTTACTTGTATCTGGAGCTACCTTGAATCATGTTGTTTGTGGGTTTTATCCCCCATGTTTCCCTTTGGCAATGCTCGTTTGGAGCATATGTTCCTTGAAGAGATGAAAATACTCCGTGCTTTGCAGTATCTTCCGCCTTTTGACTCTTCGCATTTTGATTCTTGTGATCATTGTTTGTATGGCAGGTAGACTAGGAATACGCAAAAAAAGTTTGGTAAGAAACGCATGGGTGAGCCCTTGGCTCTTGTGCACTCAGATGTATGTGGGCCCATGCCCTTTCAATCACTAGGTGGGGCAAAGTATTTTGTTACTTTCATAGATGATTACTCACGTAAGGTTTGGGCTTATTCCATAAAGAGAGAATCCGATGTCTTAGATACATTTCAACGTTGGTTTGCATTAGCAGAGAACTAGTCTGGGAATAGGCTGAAATGTCTAAGGTTAGATAATGGGGGTGAGTATGTATCACATGCTTTTGAGCAGTTTTGTTATGAGTAGGGTATTAAGCGTCAGTTGACCGCCCCTTACACCCCTCCCCAGAATGGTATGGCTAAACGCATGAATAGGACCGTTCAGGAAAGGGTCCGTAGCATGCTTAGCCAAGCTGGCTTACCATAACATTTTTGGGCTGAGGCAGTTACTACTGTAGTGCATCTCATTAACAGGTCACCTAGCAGTGGCATTGACTTTCAGGTTGCAAAGGAGGTATGGGTAGGCAAGCCCCCCTCTTATGATCATTTGCGTGTCTTTGGATATGAGATATTCTGCCATGTGCCCAAGGACAAATACAATAAGCTAGATCCTAAAAGTGTCAAATGCATTTTCATTGGCTATGGAGATGCAGGAGAGATGGTTTACCGTCTATGGGATCCGCACGCGCGGAAATTGATCCGCAGCCATAATGTCATCTTTCATGAGGACAAAATGCATATGCAACCTGAGAAAGTGGTTGAGGTACGCAGAGTTATCTTTCAGAAGGAGCCACCTGCTCCCGTACAGGCCGCTCCACGGCTAGCTAGTAGCGTTGATTAATTAACTAATGCCTAGTCTCTAATGTCACCACTAACATTAGTGACCAATAAATTAGTCTAGGCCCAAATCTGATACCAGGCACCACCTAGTATCCATCAAGCATAACGTATGACGACTTTTGCCTTTGGTACCAACTGATATCTCGAGGTCTTGGGTCCCTCACTGAAATAATCAATTTGTACCTCATATGTGTAAGTAACAACGCGCCTTCGATCCTACCGGGGGGTGGTGAGCTTACCTTGATACCCAAATGAGTTGCCTCCTCCCTCGAGCACACCGGTAGCTCCACGATTCATGATGCAAGCTCAAGCATCCCCTCCAAGCTCCATCCTCCATAGCCACGCGCGAGACAAGAGAAGAGAATAAGAGAGGAGGTGATGGAGAGCTTCACCTCGAAGATCCCTCACCCTCACACACTCACTCCCTCACTTAATCACACTCCCTCCCTCGAGCACTCACAAGCAAGCAAAGACAAGAGAATGAGAGAAGAAGATGAGTCCAGTTTTGCCAAACACCAAAGAATGAGCTCTCATTCACTTTTTGGAGTTTATATACATGCCCTAAAATCCCTTGGGCACCCATCCCTTTTTTGCATGACTGGCCATTGTGGCAAGGTCCTTTTTCCCATTTCCATTCTACTTGCCCTATTCTTTAGCCTATGCCCGTCTACCTTTTACATTTTGCACAGGAGGGAGCCTAGCGCTCTTTTACAACAGTTTTTAGGGCGCCTTGCATTTAAAAATACACTTTTTGCCTTTGACTTGATTTTTGAGGCCGCCCTTGCGCCTTGCTTGTTCTTTGTCCTGCTTCTTCCATTGCATCCGCATTTTACTTCTTTTTCTTCCGTCTCGAGATGGGGTTAACGAGTGTTCTTCTTTTATTTGCAGTCTCTCTTTTCTCTTTTCTCTTGTTGCACAGCAGTTTCCTATGCTTCCATTGCTACATCCACTTTTGACAAAAGTACGCCTCAGAAAATGGGACAAGAGCAAGTTGATTGGGGCAGCCTAACCACGTTTCCATGTGGCAGTATGGCCTGCCCTGGTCAGACCTGTGCTTGCCTGCGATCTGCTGCCTTGCTGCCTTGCTACCCATGCCTTGCTGCCTGGTGCCTGACCTGTGCGGCTGCTCACGCTGGTGTCTGCCCTGCTCAGGCTGTCTGTCTAGCCTGCATGCTCATCTAGGAGTTGCATAGTCTAACACCTGCTCTCAGATCCTGCACGCAATTTGGTATCTCAACAAAGGTATCCATAGTTGCAAGGTGAGCATGTCTAGAAGCTAGGTGGTCAAGATATCTGAGAGAGGGATAGCCCGGAAGAAGAGGGGGGCAAGAAGAGCCACCAAGGAAAGGGGGGAGACCGAGGGAGTGTGGGATTGATTGGCTGGGATAGGGGGAAGGGTTTGGCTAGAGGGCCTCATGTATGCTTGATTACTTTACTATATGATTATTGTTGAGTTTGCAGTCATAGCTTTGTAAGAAAGTCCAATCTTTTTCTTGTGACTTGCAGATTGCAGCTCCAACTGAAACATTGGGACATGTAGCAGAGAAAATTCAACTACGGAAACCAACCCTTATTGGTAAATGCATATGCAATTTTCTATATTATTGGTCTATATTTGTAAGAAAAAAGATAGTACTAGTAACTGATGCATAGTGTAGATATTGTTAAAATAGTGGGCTATGAACTATTTTGTTTAATCATAGTAATGGTTCTCAGTTTCTTGCCGTTTAGGCCTTGATGTGCCATTTGATTGGGAGAAGAAAGATGCTTTTGTATGGCAATCCGAAGGTAATTCCTTGTTCAGCTGGACAGAAAGATACAAATGCTTGCACCATTTACTATATGGAGTGGTAGGCTTCCTTTTACCTTTGTTTACTATAGATTTGGTTTGTGCACACTATTACATGTGCATGTTGCCTGCTCTTGATGATGTTGTTCATTCCTCAGGTTAATTCCAGCGATGAAGAGGTGGCTTTGAGATTTCCAGGTGAAACTAGACGACTGACATGGAAACCCAAAGAGAGCCTCTTATCAAAGCTGTTGTCAGAGAAAATTGTAAAAGACATTCTTGTTCTTCATGGTAATTCTCCCTCTTTTGAGTGTTTGCAAAAGTCCTACTATTATTATTATTATTCTTCTTCTTTTGGAGCAGTTAGTTTAAAGGAAAACATTATGTTCATTTGCAAGAACGTTGAGGGGACATTGAGTTCTGGCATGAATGATATTTTAATGCAGAAGAGAGCACTCGAAAAATGCTTCTGGAGAAATGGGCATTGAAGTGGACAGACTTCACGTATCAACCTATTGATTCCATATATGCATACTTTGGACCCAAGGTGAGCTTGAACATTCTGTGATCCAGCAAATGAAGTCAATCTAAAAGAGTGAAGTGAAATCAATCAGCAAACTTAAAGTATACACAGGGGTCAAACCCAGAACTGAACTTGTTGCTGTAAGTCATGAGCAAAATGCAGATTCTAGTTGGGCATATCAGGTATCCAAAATCTTGTTTAGGTTCTGTATTCAGTAAGAATACCTTGTGACATTCTTAGACTGAGGACATACATTGAAAGAGAAGAGCAGGTGCTATTCACCAGTACAAATGGATGCTTCGATTTGCAAGAGATGGGAACAGGTACTGAACTGCCATATGAGATGATAAATTTGGGCTGTAGCAAGCCATTGATGTTTGGGCACCTCTGGACATGGGAAATCAGCTGATTGGATTGGTTCTTCGAAAAGCAGCTGGATTTGCATCTATGCATCTTGGTCGTCTTGTCTCTTTACAGGCACAAATCGTTTAGGGTGTTTATGTGAAACTGGTGGAACTTATCATAAAGAAGTCAATACAGCTATATATCTTCACAATATCTGATTAATAATGTGGTATGTCTTATATGAATGCTGTTGTGCTTTTCTTTGTTCCATCTTTAGGGATAAGTTATGTGATTTTCATTGTTGGAGGGTGTGGGCATGACATTTTACATAATTGTGACAGCTTAACCTTTCAGTCAGAGAATCTTGTTTGCTTTTTCTTGCTATTACATATTATATCCCTGCATTTCCTTGCTGCATGTAAACTATAGCTAGAACATGCTTTCGTAGGCATATAACATTTGTTACTTTTAAGCTGATGCTACCAATTTTCTGAAGGTTGCTCAATCAACTTGGTGTTGGCTATCACATTCTGCCGTTTGTACAACAGCCTCTGCTTTGCTTGCTTCCTATTCAAAGAACTTTGAATACTTAAAACAATCATGGAGAGAGCTTGTCATGCTGTTGGGCAGTTTAATACTTGATTGCAATTGATACTATTCAACATTGGATTTTGATGGACCATGGACCCTGCGTGAACAGCATTCTCATACTTTTTGTGCCTGTCTACCAATTCATATAGGACCATCTGATATTAAGTTTCGACCAGTTTGTATCAATGGGCAGCTAACTTTTTCTGAGTTTAACAGAATAACTAAAGTAGTCCATACAATAAATGGATTCATTTTAGTTCATCCCATCTGGAAAATGCTAAATTCTCTGGTTCACCAGTAGAAATATTGTACATTTCGAACCTGATAAACATATTTAAACTGAGTTTCAATATGTGCGTTGCTGTAAATTTTTCTTGCAGAATTTTGCATTGCAATGCTACTTTACCAAGGACATGCATATAGTCATGTTGAATCATTATCAATTTTTGGCTTCTGTTTCAGGTGGCAATTTATTTTGCGTTCTTGGGAATGTATACAAAATGGCTTGCTTTGCCTGCAATACTTGGTGCTATTTTTTACCTCAAGAATTTTGGGTAAATTTTGTTTCTTTATGTATCTTGTATGCTTTCTTTATTTGTTGTTATTCTAAGAAACTTAAAGATGTCAAGACCTCTCACTATGAGGTCTATTAAATGCATTTTTTGAAATTTGTAGATTATGGGAATCACTGGTACCTCCTTTCTTTTCCATGCTTGCTGTTTCTTGGGCAGTCCTTTTCCTCCAGTTTTGGAAGAGAAAGAATGCTGCACTTTTGGCAAGGTAATGCAAATGAACAGCAGAGAGGTAGGGGCCTCTCTCTTTCTTTAGATAGAAATCAAAATAATGAGTCGTGAGTTTCACTTCAGCAATCTAGAAGAATTTGTGCAAAGTTTTAAGAAAAAAATCAACAATGGGTATGATTTTCAAATTTCCAGTTATTCTTGTCCATAACGAGCTTCCAAGTAATTAACTATAAGTTGTAGAGTGTGTGAAATTACATAGAAGTAGCTTTCTATAACGTTGCTGCCAACTCTTGCTGCTGGCTCCCAGACCCTCCCCTAGTCTGCATACTGTGTGCCAGAACAACAGGATTGAGCAGCTCTCTCCCTCTTCATCTCCTTCCCTTCCATTCCCTTCCTTCCTTGTGTCATGTCCAACCCCTTTTGTTGTACACGTTGCTCAAAGCTTGTTATAGAATTAGCCTTTTTAACAATGCATGGCATGGGCCTTTCTAACTTTTATCTCCTAGGAGTGGAGCTCATAAAGTAGAAATGTAATGACAAAGGACATGTTTACTGCAAAGCAATAGGATAAGAATCTGGCTTGAAGAGATCCTGCTCCCATCTTCATTGCCTCTTGCTTTCCCTTCCTTCTTAGTGTCATGTCCAGCCCCCTTCCTTGTGTACCCCTGCTCAAGGCTTCATGGATGGGCCACACTCTCAAATAAAGGACTTGGCTATCCTAGGGGAGATTCTCTATGCAGGTTGCTGCCTTGGTAGGAGATTGGTTTGCACCCTAGGAGCTACTGCAGGAGATTCAGAGGTAAAGGCTATAGGGTCTCAGGGAGAGCTAGGGCTATGACAGAGGGAGTATCTTTCGAGTCACGGACAGATGCAAACAATTTTGAGACCTAGGTTGGTCTCTTCCATAGTTGCCAAGAAACCCATTTGATAAGCCTAGGAAACTTGTTTCATACCGTTTATGAATTACCTATTTTAAACTTTCACAAATGCCATACCCTAAAATTTTGGGAACTTTTCTAATCATCATTTATCGTGGATTTACTTAACACGTTGACATGGATATTGGAATTGATTGCCAGAGTTTTGTTTTGAGTTGTTATCCGTGATGATTGCATATATTGATGGCTCCTTCTACAGCTTAAGTTGATGTTGGGCATGGATAGTGGACCATGATGCATACAAATATTGATGCTATGTTGAATGTTCCTTTGCATTGTATAGAATAATGAATAATGTTAATTTGTGTTTTCTATGTCACATGAGTCAATACACTATATGTATATAAAACTTTCATACTTTTTTATCTCTCGAATGAAGCCCGTTCTAACATTTTACGAAACTCATATGAAACCTATGCAACCCATTTTATACCTTGTGTTTCAAAAACCCTCCGTAACTAGGGTCTCTTCTCCAGAGGGGATATCCTTCTAGTAGTCATTGTGACTAGCACAGACAGGACATTCACCTTGTTGGTTGAGGAGGATAGACACCCAAAGGCAAGAGAACTTGGACCACACAGAGCTCACAAGATGCTTTAGACAAAGGATTAGACTACTGGCGCACAATGAGATGAAGTGATACATTGACCTAGACCTAGCCACATGTCTTGTAGATGGATGGAGATATTGGACTTATTATAGGAAGGCCTCAATAGAGATTAGAGTGGGATCTAGGAGAGTGCTTATGGAGGGATCCATTTCTTGATAGGCCATTCAATGTGGCCTTCTCCGACTCATTACTAGGCTAGGGGGGAGACAGGGCATAATCAATAGCCCTGTCCCATTGGCACAAATAGGGTATAATGGAGAGGCTAGATGAGAGCTTTAGGCCTCAGAATCTCTCTCTCTTCCTATGGCTATTAGCCTATAGGATCTTAGTTGTCGTCCGTTCTTGGCTAGGATAAGATAGGGATCCAATGGCATGTTTGAGATGTGGTGAGCTAGAGGAGAAGTAGAGATATTACCTATGGGATTATCCTAGATCTCACGAAGTTGAAAGAGAGCCCTCAGGATGATGTTCCATGGCAGAGAAGAGACCATAGTCACTGATTGCTAGTATTACAACTTAGTGTATTTGGATTGTGAGGTGTAGTCACACTATTGACCTTTAGAATGTATCCGCAACAGAGACTCTTTTGAAGATTTGGATAAAGATCATTCACACAAGATGGAAGAGGATGTATTGCAGCTCTGAGAGGATGAGGAGGAGGAGAGAGGCCTTTAGGCAGATTTGGGGCTTGAGCACTTTTTTCCATATGGCCCTCAGATGGTCTAGCACTATAGCCCACCAAATTGGTTGCTCACACAACCATTTTATCTATCTAGAGTTTCTTATGCCTTTTATTTTTAACTCAAGGGGATTTCTTAGAGGTGTTATTAATAGAATTTTCTTTTTTTGGGAAAAGGAAAAAGCTTCATGGTATGGCATTGGCCTTTTTAACAAGGTATGACATGGGCATGTCTAATTCTCTCTTTTGGAGGTGGTGTTAGCTTGCATTATTGTTGGGTTTCCACTCATGCCTATGCTCACAGAGGAGTGTCGATGATCAGTAGGACATTGCGGCACTTGTTACTCTTCCCCTAGACTTATTGTCTTATTTCGTATGTGTACTTGTCTCACACTTACTGTCACCAGGTCGTGATACTTTTTACAGTTGCTTTTCTTATTTACTTATATAAATATTTTATTTTTCTTTTCTTTTGTTGCTATTGCTTTTTATCCCTAGAGTTCTCTTGGAATAAGCCGAGATCTTTGCATGGCCAAAAGAGGCAGCCATTGGGACAAATTGGACTAATGGTTTGTCTGAGCCTTAGGACCGGTTCCATATTGAATGGGCACTGAAGAAAAGAATGCCAGTGGTTTGGGATTGTGTGCTTAGCCACTGGAGATGGTGCAGGACAATGAGTTTGGCCAAGACAGGAGATGCACATGTAAGAATGCTCACGGAATAAAAGTCACTGTAACTGAGCCATATTACACTTTTTGATGTGGTTACAATGAAAAAAGTTGCTCAGAACAACTTGAGGAATGTAGGGGTCACCATCCCTAAAATTTAGGGAGTTACTATTTTTGGACCCTAAGAATCTGTTCATGTCATTATCTTCGTTTTTGCACGAGGATAAATTCTCTGGTCTGTGCCAAGGCCAAATTTTGCACCGATCACGGAGAATTTTAGACCAAAAGGTTTAAACGGGAAAATTGTTACATGTATGCCATGTGGCACAAATTCCCAAAAGAGAGAGAGAGCATTAAGAAAAAAACGTAATAGGAATAAGGGGCAGATCTGAGAATGAAGTTTTAAGGAGCTCAGGGCAAATTGCTGCAAGTTCATAAGCTATGGAGAGTACTTCTTCATCTCTAACTCATGTACAGAGGTAGAGCTTGCTTCCTCTGGTCAACTCTCTCTCTATTCTCAGAGGAAATGCTTTGCATGATGGGCTGATTTCATCGAAGGTACAGTTCTGTGTTTTCTTTGCACTTCTGCTGAGGCAAAAGCCTCATTGTCCAGGTTCAGGAGTAGCTGTTGGCTTCTCCAATGCAGGAACTAAAGGAAGTAATGACCATGCCACACAGGAATAGGGTTTCCCAGCTCTGATTTAGTGCTATTCTGGATATGCCAGACAGTAAGAACAATGAATTCAGATATCTGCAGACTGGAATTTGGCACATGAGAACCAATCTGGCTATAAAATAAAGACTCTCTGTTTGGACCCAAGGGGGGAATATATGTCCTCTATGCTGAATTCTTTTTTGAAGCAGAAGGGCATTGTCCATCAGTTCACTATTGCTTATACTCCATAGCAGAATGGGGTTGCAGAGAGGAAGAATCGGTCACTCATGGAGATGGCCAGATGTATGCTGAAAGCAAAGAGCTTGCCACACAGTTTTTGGATGGAAGCCGCTATGTGTGCTTGCCATGTTTTTAACAGATGCCCCACCAAAGCATTAAAGAAAATTATACATTTTGAGGCTTGGAACAGCCGGAAACCTTTTGTTGGACACTTTCGTACCTTTGGGTGTCTTGCATATGCACACATTCCCAAGGTACTCAGGAAAAAGTTGGATAACAAGGTTGTCAAATGCATTTTTGTGGGATATAGTAGTGAGAGCAAAGGCTACAGACCCTATGATCCTGTCTCTAAAAAGGTGTTTGTCAGTAGGGATGTACTCTTTGATGAAAAATTAGAATTATCCCTTCCTAGTTTAGACACATACCAGGCTGCCCGTGATGTATTTGAAGGGCTTATGCCCATTACATTTGGTGATTCAGTTGGAGTTTCAGCAAGTGAACTTAATGTTTAGCCAGCTGGTCCATTGGAAAATGCAGAAAATCAGCCATTGGCTGATCTGAATATTCAGCAAAGTGCTGAAACTGAAATTCAGCAAGAGCTTATGCACAGTCAAGAGGCAAGACAATTGCCTAGATGTTATTTACAGACTATGAAAGATAGTCATCTGGATGCACCCATGGCTGGTGGTACTAAAAGGCAAGCTCGTATGCATGATACTGCACATACCATGGAGTTTGTTATGGTAGCAAGCACAGTTGATGATGAGGAGCTTGAATGTTTTAAGGATGCACAACAAAGTGTGCATTGGATGGCAACAATGTAAGCTGAATTGGATTCTATCACTAAGGATTGAACATGGGATTTAGTGTCTTTGCCCTTTGGGAAGAAAGCCATTGGAACAAAATGGGTCTACAAGCTGAAATGGAATGCAGATGGATCCATTGACAAATATAAGGCAAGGCTTGTAGCTAAAGGCTATGTACAGAAAAAAGGCATTGACTATGAGGAGACATTTGCTCCTACCTCTCGAATGACGACCATCAGGTCTATGGTTGCTTTGGCTGCCCATTATGGATGGACTGTGCATCGTTTGGATATTAAAACTGCATTTTTACATGGGGAACTTCATGAGGAAGTATATGTACAGCAACCCATTGGTTTTGCAGAGTTGAGGGATCTGAACACTTGGTTTGGAAGCTGAAAAAGGCTTTATATGGTTTGAAACAAGCTCCTAGAGCTTGGTATGCAAAGATTGATGCTTTTTTGCTCAGCCAAAACATAAACAACTCATTTGAGTCTACCCTTAACGTATGTAAAGAGGGGGGATCCATGTTGATCATTTGTCTATATGTTGATGATCTCTTGCTTATAGGGACACATGCTGATTAGATTTCAGCATTCAAACAAAATTTGCAGCAAACCTTTGAAATGTTAGACTTGGGGTCTTTGCATTATTACTTGGGCATTCAGTTCATACATGATGCTAGAGGTATTGGTTTATCATAGTCAAGATACATTGGTAAACTTCTTGAGAAGTTTGGCTTACAGGGTTGCAAGCCAGTCTGTACACCAATGGAACCTGGACTAAAGCTGTCATTACATGATGATAGCGATTTGTTTGATATATACACATATGCTCCAGTAGTTGGATGTCTTATTTATCTATGCAACACTAGGCCAGACATACAGTTTGCTGTTTTAGCCCTGAGCAGATATATGCATCAATCACGCATGTCACATTGGCAAGTTGTTAAGTGTGTCTTTTGTTACTTGCAAGGTACTAGATCCTTTGCATTGCTTTATGCCAAGGGGGTACCATTGCAGTTACATGCTTACAGTGATTCTAATTGGGCTAGTGATTATGATTCACGTCACTCCACTAGTGGCAATTGTTTATTTCTTGGCTCATCTTGTATATCTTGGTTTAGCAAGAAACAATCCATTATTGCCGCATCGTCATGTGAAGCTGAATACAAGGCAACTTTCACTACCACAATTCAATTCGTATGGATTAGACGCTTGCTTGCTGATCTGGATGTATCTGTTATGGAGCCTACTCCTTTGTTCATTGACAGTCAAGAGTGCCATTGCAGTGGCACGGAACCTAGTGTTTCATGCATGCATGAAACACATTGAGATACATTATCACTTTGTCAGAGAGAGGCTATATGTAGGTGATATCAGCCTTGTCTATTGTCCTACCACCAGTAATGCGGCAGACATCTTCACCAAAGCTCTTCCTTATGATAAATTTGAAGCATTTCGCAATGCTTTAAATTTGATCTCCTTTGGTGGCGGATGATCCTTGTACTTTTGATTACTCTTCACTCCAGGGGGGTTTGTTGGGTTTCCACTCATGCCTATGCTCAGAGAGGAGTGTCGGTGATTAGTAGGACACTAGGGCACTTTTTACTCTAGGTATGAGAGGGTTTTTTCCCCCAAAATTATTATCTTATTTCGTATGTGCTTATCTCACACTTGTGGGCACTCATTGTGTTCGGGTGTGAATACCCCCTACAAACCTAAGGTTTAAGGGTTGTACCTTGTACTTTCAGATTACACTCTTTCAGTCTATTGCATTGGATGTCGTGCTTCACTCTCACACTGTCTACTGTACTCTGAGCTGAGCTTTGATCCTCTCTCCATCTCACAATTATTTTGTTTTGTGTTTTCTTCTTAGTTTTGTGTGTTCGTCAGCTTCTCCTGTCTTGCCAGATGATATTCAGCCCTAGACTGGCCTGAACTTCCTGCAATTGCCACATCAGCATTTGGAGCTGCATTAAATGCAGTCGGCCAGTTTTTTGAGTTTTCTGCTATATATTGCAGACAGGCTGGCTGGGCAGATCACTTCCTTCCATCTCTTGCATGTGCTTCATCCCTTGGCTTCAGTCTTCTCCATCTCTATAAGATTGCCTATAATCCATCAACGATACCATACAGTGACCACGCTCATAGCACGAGAGATGTCGTTCATTTCACCACCCAACCTCGCCTAGATGAGTGCTGGCTCCTCTCTCCCGTTTTGTCTACCAGCCGTCCGCTTCAGGTGAGTCCTACTATTCTTAGACTCACTTACTCTCTAGGCTCCCCTTGACCTTGTTTGGGTGCCCAATTCCCCTGGACGGTCATCCCTCGTGCCTATCTCCCATAAGTTACATTTATTAATGTAACATTTCCTTCCCCTTAAGAATCGGTTTCATCCTCGAAAACGATACTTGGAAGGTCCAATTGTAAATTGGGAAACCTTTTTCTTAAGGTACTTATTCGCTCCCATGTTGAGCTTTCTTCTGAACAATCTTTCCATTTGACCAAATATTCTTGATAAATAGTATTCCTTGTTCATCTGTTACGAACATTTAATATTATTTCTGGTTCATGTGGATTAGATTGGTCATCTAACAGCTCCTCAATGTTATCATTTAAGATTAGATTGTCCAAATCACCGAGCTTCTTTCTTAGCTTACTTACATGAAAAACTGGATGTGTTTTACTACTAGCGGGTAGTTGGAGCTTGTAAGCCTGTTCTCCCACGCTTTTAAGTATTGTGAAAGGACCACAATACCTAGGTGAAAACTTTGGACATCGTTCCGGTTTTATGGTTTTGGTTTGTTCAGGCACCTTAAGATAGACCAATTCTCCTTCTTCAAAGGAGATGTCTCTTCAGTGAGGATCTGCATAAGCTCTAGCTCGATTTTGAGCTTTCTTAATATTTTCTTGAGCAAATTTTAACATACTATTCATATCCTCCAAAAAGTCCTTGGCTGCCCGAACCTTTTCCTTATGCAGTCCTACTGCATGAGGAGCTCTGGGCTGAAACCCATACATTAGCATAAATGGACTATATCCAGTGGAAGAGTGCTTGACACTGTTATATGCAAACTTTGCTATCGGTAGATACTCTTCCCAATTAGTTTGCCTTTTACTTACATATGCCCTGAGCATATCTTCAAGGATTTGGTTAACCCTTTCAGTTTGCCCATCAGTTTGCGGGTGGCCCGCCGTACTCATGCTAAGTTTAGTATCAAACTTCTTAAATACAGCACGTCAAAATTGACTATCAAATTTTCTATCTCGATCAGAAACTATATTTGCCGGAAGGCCATATAATCGGTATATGTTCTCTATGAACAATCTAGCCAATTCTGGTGTTTTAATATCAGTTGAAGTTGGAATAAACCTAGCCATTTTGGTTAACCTATCCACAATCACCCACACAGAGTCGTGCCCCCTCTGTGCTTTAGGTAACACAACAATAAAGTCCATGGAGATACTCTCCTATTTTCCCAAAGGAATCTCTAATGGGTGGAGAAGTCCTTCCATTTTCAATCTTTCAGCTTTATCAACCTGGCATTTATTACATTTGACCACATAGTCAAGGACGTCCTTATTCATTCCAGGCCAATAGAACTGCCTTTTAATAAGACTATAAGTTTTATTAACTCGTGGATGTCCCGCACTAGGGGTATCGTGACACTCAAAGAGTATCTGGCGCCTTATTTCTTCATCTTTTGGGACACACACCCTACCCTTGTAGAGTAAATAACCATTATCAATGGTAAAATTCTTCCACTTGAATCTCATTTGAGCAACCCCTGATGCTCCATTTCCTTGATGAACATCCTCAAATATTCCTTCCTGTGTGGAGGCTCTTCCATTTGGATTCCCATTATTTATTGCTTCCCATATGTTGGAATATGCCGGATCAACCTGGCATTTCCCTTTCAAAGATTCAAGTAAATCGGAAGTGAACTGAGTGAAACTCAATTCATTTATGATGGGCATTCTGTTGAGTGCATCAGCCACTATATTGTACTTCCCCTTTCTATATCTTATTTTATAGTTGAACTCTTGAAGGAGTTCGGTCCATCTGGCTTTACGCCCTTGTAGATCCGGTTGGTCATTAAGCCACTTAATGCTTTCATGATCCGACAAGATCAAAAGTTTGGCACCGTACAGATAGTGCCTTCATTTCTTCATTGCATGTACTATTGCATACAACTCCCTCTCATAAACAGAATAATTCCATTTTGCACGGTCTAATTTCTTGCTTTCAAAAGCAAGTGGTCGACCTTCTTGTAATAAGACTGCGCCTATCGCTTTATCACTGGCATCAGCTTCAACCACAATTAATAGTACTGGAGTTGTAGCAATAGCTACCTTAAGTTTTTGAAAACTTTCATTTTGGTTTGTTCCCCAATTAAAGCTCTTCCCTTTCCCTTTAAGTTGGTTTGTCATTGGAACAACTATTTTGGCATAATCTTGAATGAATCTACGATAAAATCCATATAAACCTAGGAAGATCTACATCTCTTCTAGCTTCCTTGGAGATGGCCATTCAATAATTGCCCTTACTTTTTCTGGATCCATCTTGATTTTCTCTTTCGAGATAATATGACCCAAATATTTGACCTCTTGTGCGAAGAATTCACATTTAGTTTTCTTCGCATAAAGGGAATGTGTTCTTAACAATTGGAATACTAATCGTAAGTGTTTCAAATGTTCTTCTCTTGATTTACTAAAGATCAAGATATCATCCAAGAAGACTACTACAAAGTGTCCTAGATAGGGTCGTAACACACTATTCATTAGCTTCATAAAAGTAGCTGGTGCATTAGTGAGGCCAAAAGGCATCACCAAAAAATCATAATGCCCATATCTCGTACGAAATGCTGTCTTAGGAACATCCTGTGCCTTAATTCTTACTTGGTGATAGCCTGATCTTAAGTCTATCTTTGTGAAGAATTTTTCTCCTTGTAATTGATCAAAAAGATCTTCCATTCTGGGCATAGGAAATTTATTCTTCACCGTTATCTTATTAAGTGCTCTATAATCAACACAAAGTCGCATAGAACCATCTTTTTTCTTTACCAATAAAATTGACGAAGCCCAAGGTGAATGGCTAGGTTGTATAAACCCTTTATCAAGGTAATCCTTAATTTGTCTTTCAACTTCTTGGTGCTGTGTTTCACTTAACTTATAAGGTGGTTTAAAAATAGGGTGTATATTCCTATCTATGTCAATTGGGTGATTTACATCACCCCTATCTGGTGGAAGGCCACTTGGTAAATCAGAAGGAAACACATCTTTAAATTCATCTAACAAACCACTTAATTCATTACTTACATTCAACTCACAAACATAAGAAAATTGTTGCTTTATATTACAGAAAGTAAAAGTGTTTTGTACAAGAAGAGAACATAACATATATACCTCACAAGCTTCCTTCTTTATCAGCTTCTGAACTTCAGTGGAACACAACAAAGGGTTATCAGATACTTTCATGTTCACCTTGAATCACAAAAGTCTTACCATCCCTTTCAAATTCCAATGTATTATGATGATAACTACGTTTTAAGGATGGTTCCAATCCCCATAGCTACTCCCTCCCTAAAGCAATATCGGCTCTTTCCATATTCATAATTTGGAAATCAAGTTTATCTTTATATCCTTGGATCTCAATTTCCAAATTGGATACCATTGTATCCCATATTTTATTATTCTGACCTTGCATCATACGAATAACATATTGATGCCCACTCTTTTGTTGGGGAAGTTTCAATTTTTTGACAAGCTTCAACCTTTTATTCTTCTTTTGCATGTACTACTGATGAAGACTCGAAGGATTTTCCTCACTTTCTTCAAGTTGTAGCATAATTTATGAAATTGTGGGTGGTAGAGTCATCAATCATGACTCTAATCCTCTTTCCAGCTATCAATCCATGTACTCTAACTAAATCATGTGGCCCAAAAGTGGCTTGCCACATAGAAGTTGACATACAACACCTGTGTTGTACATCCTTGTGCAAGACCTCTAAAGATTTATACTTTCCATGCCCCTTTAATTCTAGGATCTGCACTACATGGATTTGTTTTTCTTTTCCCTTGCCCTTGTCCTTATCCTTTCCTTTATCTTCCCCCTTTTTCCTTTGAGGGCAATTCCAGGAAGCATGGTTAGGGGATAGACAATTGAAACACAGCCTTTCTCTTTTGGCCTTATCAAAGTCATCTTGACTTAACTTTGGCCTTACATATTGTTTCTTTTCAAGGGGTTGTTTTTTGCCCTTAAGAAATGGCATTTCCTTTTAAATTTGCCTACAAATTTTGAGGTTTCAAATTCCTTAGTCTTGGGCTCCGTATCAGTGAGACTAGTGAGTGTACCTGGACACGTATTATCTTCATTGATTAATGCATCTTGTCTTTTGAAATTCATCTATTCCTTCCAATTTGAGGATTATCTCACGATACTCCTCCAGATATGTTAGTAGGGGTCTTCCCTTTTGTCTGACATAATCCCAATATTCCCAATTTCTTTCCATTTCATTTTCAGGAAGGAATTTATATGCCTTTGGCTCCAAAGTTAAACTGGCCTCCAGCGCTTGGAGATGTGATGGAGTATT